>NC_079195.1:53643537-53924926 GCF_029499605.1 Hyla sarda
GCATAGAACTGAACAGTATTAGCAATCAAATGATTGCTATAGATAGTCCCTTATGGGGACATAAAAAGTGTAAAAAAAAAGAAGTTTAAAAATGGAAAAATAAAAAGTAAAAAAAAAAGTGAAAAATCCCCTCCCCCAATAAAATTGAAAATTGTCAGTTTTTCCCATTTTACCCCCAAAAAGCGTAATTTTTTTATATAAACATATTTGGTATCGCAGCGTGCATAAATGTCCAAACTATCAAAATATAATGCTAATAATCCCATACAGTGAACGACGTAAACGTAAAAAATTAAAAAAGTCCAAAAATGCTGCTTTTTAGTCACATTTTTTCCCCAAAAATATTTATTAAAAATGATCTAAAAGTTTTATATATGCAAATGTGGAATCGATAAAAAGTGCAGATGACGGCGCAAAAAAAAAAGAGCCCTCATACCGCCCTATATACGGAAAATGAAAAAGTTATAGGTGGTCAAAATAGGGCGATTTTAGATTACTGATTTTGTACAAAAAGTTTTAGATTATTTTTAAGCGGTACAAAAATCTAAAAGTATCTAGTCATGGGTATCATTTTAATCATATTGACCCACAAAATAAAGAAAACATGTCAGTTTACTGTAAAGTGTACAGTGTGAAAACAAAACCCTCCAAAATGTGCAAAATTGTGGTTTTCATTTAAATTTCCACCCTAAAAAATAACTTTTTGGGTTCGCCGTACATTTTATGGTAAAATGAGAGGTTTCATTACGAAGTACAATCTGATGCAAAGAAATTCAGATGGCACTCATGATTATGCAGCAATAATGTAGTTTATTCAGTCCTGTCTGGATACAGGTAGGCCAATGGGCCGTTTCTCGCTCTCAATCAGCGCTTTCTCAAGACCAATGGTCCAAAATCATTACAAAGTACAATTGGTCATGCAAAAAACAAGCTATTATATGGGTCGGTAGATGGAAATATAAAAGAGTTATGAATTTTAGAAGGCGAGGAGGAAAAAATGAAAACGCAAAAATAAAATTGGTGTGGTCCGTAAGGTTAAAATGGGCTTGGTCCTTAAGGATTTAATCGTATAGACCTACAGAATAAAGATGAGGTGTTATTTTTACCGATAAATGTACTGCATAGAAACGGAAGCCCCCAAAAATTACAAAATGGCATATTTTCTTCAATTTTGTTGCACAAGGATTTTTTTTTCCGTTTCGTCGTAGATTTTTGGGTAAAATGACTGATGTCATTACAAAGTAGAAATGGTGGGGCAAACAATAAGCCATCTTATGGATTTTTAGGTGCAAAATTTAAAGGGTTATGATTTTGAAAAGGTAAGGAAGAAAAAACGAAAGTGCAAAATCGGAAAAACGCTTGGTCCTTAAGGGGTTAACAGTAACTGGCCATTATGAGTTTAACAGGAAAAAAACATGCACAGCCTGAGTGTACGTATACAGTAGGTTACACCTATGTGAGGACAATACGCCATAGTACGGTTAAACCTGAATTAGGCTTTAAAAATAGGTGTGTAGGAATTGCTGGCCTTTAACAGTAACTGGCCCTTATGAGTTTAACAGGAAGAAAACTTACACAGCCTGAGTGTACGTATAGGTTACACCTACGTGAGGACAATACGCCCTAGTACAGTTAAAAATAATTAGGCGTTAAAAGCAGGTGTGTAGTCTCTATTAGCTTTAGAGTAGTACACCCCAGTACAGCAGTACAGACTAGCCTTAAAGTTTTACATCCCAAAACAGCAACAGAAAAAAAAGTGCACTCTCTCTCTCTCTCTCTCTCTCTCTCTCTCTCTCTCTCTCTCTCTCTCTCTTGTCCCTGCCTGTCTGCAGTAATTTGGGCTTGAGGGGACTCAATTTGCTGCTATAAAGCTTTTTTTCCCCTCTGGAACACACCACACACTGTCTGCTCTCTCAGGAATCTCAGAAATGCCTGATTGCAGCAATGTATGCCGATTATACAGAGCTGTGACATCACAGGGGCTGGCTGGCTGGCTGCTGATAGGCTGCGTGCCACCATCTGATTCAGGGTTATCCCTCCCTCCCACCTTGCCAGAATTCCTTGCCCCATGTCCTCACACGTGGGTTCGCCATTTTAGCCCCCCAGCCTGCACAGAATGGAGTTTAATGAAGCAATTCATTTTATCGAAATGTGGCAATATTTGGATTTGTAACGAATCCCCTTTTTCAGGAAATTCGTAACAAATTCGGATTTGTCTGATTTGCTCATCTCGCTCAGTCTTAATCCTTCCAGTAGTTATCAGCTGCTGAAGTTGAGTTTTATTCCTGACAACAGTGCCCTCTGCTGACACCTCTGCTTCTCTCAGGAACTGTCCGAAGCATTAGAGCAGTGATTCCCAACCGTGGTGCAGCACTGCCCATGATGCCACGGGATTTTGCCTTGATTTAAAAAAATTTTTAATGTCCCGCCCCGGCCTTATGACTGACGGCGCAGGGGGGAAGGGAAGCTTGCGTGTGCACTGCGCACACAGCATCCCCCTGTGTTCCCTCCATCCCCTCCATCCCCCTCTCCCTTGCGGCGCAGTGAGATGAAATTGGTGCCCTGGGGCGGAACGAGCTGCATCTGCGCCATACTCCCGTGCCTGCCATGGAACTGCAAGCTGCGCGGGCCGGCTTGCTTAAGGTACCGTACCCTTTCCACCCCTCTGTTACCCCTTCTCAATCCTGTCCAAACCCCCCCACAACCACCATCACCCAGGTCCACCCTCTACCCCCAGTCACTCATGTCCACCCCCCCTGTCATTCATGTCTGCCTTGTCCACCTCCCTGTCCATCCCTGTCACCCATGTCCACCCCCTGTCACCCATGTCCACCCCCGTCACTCATGTCCACCCCCCCTATCACACATGTCCACCCTCCCATCATCCCCGCACCCATGTCCACCCTCCTATCATCCATGTCCACCTTGTCCACTCCCCTGTCCATCCCTGTCACTCATGTTTACCCCCTCCTGTTCACCCATCTGTCCCTTTGTCACCCCCAGTCCACCCCTCTCTGTCACTCCTGTCCCTCTTTTACCCCGTCACCCTTGTCCACCCCTCTGACCCCCTGTCTCCCATGTCCACCCTCCTGTCATCCATGTCCACCCCCCCATCCAACCCTCTGTCACCCCTGTCCATCCCTGTCACCCATGTTCACCCTCCATTGTCCACCCCTCTGACCACATCCTTGTCACCCATATCCACCCCCTATTCACCCCTCTGTCACCCATGTACATCCATCACCCATGTACACTCCTCCACACCCCTCTGTCCCCCATGTACACTCCTCTGCACCCCACTGTCACCCATGTACATCCATCTGTCACCCATGTACACTCCTCTAAACCCATCTGTCACCCATGTACACCCATCTGTCACCCATGTACACCTTTCTACACCCCTCTGTCACCCATGTACACTTCTCTACACCCCTCTGTCACCCATGTACACTTCTCTACACCCCTCTGTCACCCATGTGCATTCTTCTACACCCCTCTGTCACCCATGTAAAAAAAAAAAAAGTGCGGAGCCCAATAGGTTTGTTTTGCAGGTTCAACGGTGAAGAATTGTGTGTGGAAGAAATTGATGATGGCCCGGACCAGATGGAGAAGAGAAGGCAACGGGCAACGATGCAAATTAGAGAAGACGTCATTGGCGAGTTGCTGTATAAAGCTGCACTTTAAACTACATACCCACTGATAAATAGATATAGTGCATTGTGTTTTTTACCATTTTTTCCTTTTGCCCCGACCCGAAAAAGGTTGGGAAACACTGCATTAGAGGTTTGTTATGGGGATTTGCTCCTACTCTGGACAGTTACTGAGACAGAGGTGGGAGCAGAGAGCACTGTTGTCAGACAGAAAAGAACAACTTAACATCAGCAGCTGATAACTACTGAAAGGATTAAGAGTTACAAATCTGTTTAAATTTCTGAAGCCAGTTTATATATATATATATATATATATATATATATATTTATGGTCAGGGCCTTCCAGAGCGTATGGAACGTACACCTACCTGACCTAACATACCATGATGTAACTTTAACCCTACTTCCTATCCTGTAACAAGAATACCAGACATAACTTACCTTACCTAATCAGCGGCAGAGGTGTGCCCAGGCCGCCGTTGGGGGTACATCTTAAGAGGGCATACCCTGAATGAGGCTGAAGGAAGATTTGAAAAAAGAGGGAGGGCTGATGGGTGGGACAGCGTGACGTCCAACGTGCACCCGAGCCTGCACGTACTGGTATTTAAACCACCCAGGCCCCTCCCATAAACTCAGGTTGTCATTCAACCTTTAACTTATGGTCAGGGCCTTCCAGAGCGTATGGAACGTACACCTACCTGACCTAACATACCATGATGTAACTTTAACCCTACTTCCTATCCTGTAACAAGAATACCAGACATAACTTACCTTACCTAATCAGCGGCAGAGGTGTGCCCAGGCCACCGTCGGGGGTACACCTTAAGAGAGCAAAACACAGCATACCTAGGGGAGTAGTATATAATGTGCCCTTAAGTGATACCAGAGCCTGAGCTGTCGACCCCACCTTCATGCCATGGTCCCAACCCCCTCAGCGCGTATCCAATAGTACTGCAGACATCCCGATAATAACACCTACCTCACCAGAAGCCATAGCTAGCATCTAGACACCACGTACATATTCGTCACCTGAACTTGCTGAATGGACTGAACAAACCGCTCCCTATCCTACTGTACCTCATGACCCACTCTTAGTAAACCTAGTATGCAGTTTCCAGGATTATGGGCCAAACCTTACAAACCATAGGGAATTGAAGAAAGAAACCCAAGTGTCATGAGAGACAGAACATTACAGACGTCTACTGCCAATACAATGAACTATTCCCTACATCAACGACCATAACTATGGACAACAAACTAACTGAACCATGTTAATATGTGTGAATATGTCACCTGTAGATGATCACTTAATACCGTTATGACAGTCGTATCCTGTAAACGTGTCAGAACTAGTGTTGAGCGGCATAGGCCATATTCGAATTCGCGAATATTCGCGAATATATGGACGAATATTCGTCATATATTCGCGAATATTCGCATATCCGTAATTTTCTCGTTTTATTTTCGCATATGCGAACATTCACGTATGCGAAAATTAACATATGCGAAAATTAACTCATTAAAAATTAGTATTTGTAAAGATTCGCATATGCGAAAAATTGCATATGCTAATTTTCGCATATGCGAATTTCCGTCCGACAGTCTCACACAGTAGTATTAGAGCCTTCTTTACACCACACAAGCTGGAAGCAGAGAGGGGTGGTCACTGTGATGTGTACTGTGAAGAAAAAAAAAAAAAAAAAAAAAAAAAAAAAAAAATATTCGTAATTACGAATGTATAGCGCTATATTCGCGGAATTCGCGAATATGCGATATTCGCGAATAATATTCGAATTGCGAATATTCGCGAGCAACACTAGTCAGAACATACGACTATGCAGTATATCCCACCTGAGAACGTGACAGGCATAACGGGTATACAGTGTCCTATGTGTAGTGATGTTATTGCTCTGAAAAACGTGTCAGCAACAATAACCAAGTAGTATATCTCACCTGAGAATGTGTCAGGCATGTCAGGTATATACTCATCTATGTGTCATGCTGCTATTGCCCAGGAAAACGTGGCCGAAACAATAGCCCAGATGCTGTATTCCCCTGCAGACGTGGCAGGCAGGCTGAGAATATCCACAACCTGTAAACGTGACATGATCCAAAGTGGTTGATAATGCGCCTATGTGCATGATGCGTATGACCATTACGTGTAAGATTCGTGAACTGCGATACCTTGAAATTAAGCCCTATGCCCAGCACGTAGTATTATACCCGCATCAATGACGTGAGCGTGTGACTACCGTATACAAAGTAAGATAGCTTGAAGTAAAACCCTATAACAGTGATATGGTAACATAACCTGACCTATTCATAAACGTAGAATCGTACTAGGGTAACCTGCTTAGAATAACGTACGTGTATGGAGACATTTACTGGGTACCCGGAACAAATGGGCAGATAAGCATCGCGTCATGCAAGTAGTAACGTACACGTAGAACGCTCGAACTTACATAGCGCATGTGCCGTAGTCCATGCTATGATAATAAGCAAAATGACGTATGTATACATACCCATATTATGGCAACAAGACTCAGTTCACCTGTAAATGATCAATTTAATACCTGTATAGCAGTCGTGTCCTGCAGACATGTCAGAACATACGAGTATGCAGTGCATCCCACCTGAGAACGTGACAGGCATAACAGGTATACAGCTGCCTATGTGTAGTGATGTTATTGCTCTGAAAACGTGTCAGGAACAATAACCAAGTAGTATATCCCATCTGAGAACGTGTCAGGCATGTCAGGTATATACTCCTCTATGTGTCCTGCTGTTATTGCTCAGGAAAACGAGTCTGTAACAAAAGCCCAAATGATATATTCCCCTGCAGACGTGGCAGGCAGGCTGAACATATCCACAACCTGTAAACGTGACATGATCCAAAATGGTTGAAAAATGCGACTTAGTAACATATGTCTAAACACAATTACCATAGACCCTATGCTTACCACAGTGTGGAAACATGAGCCAGTTATACTATAGCCTGTTAAGCGTGTAATACCGTATGGAAGCCTACAGGGGTGTGTGAAAGCTATATGGGAATTGATTGCATTAATCGTATGGAACACTACGTGTTATGCCGTATAGACGCATAAGCGTATAATAACGTGTGGAAACCTGAGCGTATACCACGTATGGAACATAGGCGTGTTGTACCATATGGTGAACAATAGTATGCCATGTCATATGAAAAGAAGAATAGAGTATTGTAATGAAACATCAACGTTTTAACCCATTTGGAAACCTAAGTGTCCCACCATCTAAACCATAATCGTGTTATCCTGTATGGAACTGAGCGTGTAAACTGAATGGCACAAACAAGTATGTATACTGTGTGGTAATTGCCAGCATACATACCGAATGGTAATCACCAGTGCGCACCCCGTGCCAACCACAGGCGGGCACACCGTATGGAAAATACAGGCATGCACGCTGCACAGTAGACACCAGTGCGCACACCCACGACAACCACCGGCATGCATACTGCCTGATAACCACCAGCGTGCCTACAGTATGGAAAAATGCGATCGTGTATATTGTACGGAAAATGCCATCGGAAAATGCTCTCATGTATACTGTACAGAAAATGCAATCATGTATACTGTACAGACAATACAATCGTGCCTACCGTACAGAAGATGCTGTATGGAAAATGCAATCGCGTGTACCGTACGGACAATACCATCGTGTATTCTGTACGGAAATGCAATCATGTATACTGTACAGACAATACAATCGTGCCTACTGTACAGAAGATACTGTATGGAAAATGCAATCGTGAGTACCGTACGGAAAATATGATCGTGTATACTGTACGGAAAATACATACGTATATACTATAGAAAAGCAAACGTGTTATACTGTACTGGAAATACAAGCGTGTATACTGTACTGGAAATACTAGAAGGTATACTGTACTGGTAATATGAGCGTGTATCCTGTACTGGAAATACGAGAATGTATACTGTACTAGAAATGCGAGCGTGTATACTGTACTGGGAATACGAGAATATATACTGTACTTGAAATACTAGCGTTTATACTGTATGAAATTATAAGCGTGCATACTGTACTGGAAATACGAACATGTATACTGTCCTGAAAATACGAGCATGTACACTGTATGAAAGAGTAAGCGTGTACACTGTACGAAAAAGCAAGCGTGTGTACCGCATGAAACACCAGTGTAAATATTGTATGAAAAACACAACCGTGTATGACGTGAGAAAACCCAAGCATGTAATCTATATGGAAAATGCAAGCGAACCTACCATGCGGAAAATACAAACGTGTGTACAATATGAGAAATACAAGCGTGTATACTGTGTGAATATACAATCGCATATTCTGTATGCAAATACAATCACATGTTCTCTATGAACAAGCATGTATCCTGTAAGCAAATACAAGCATGTACTGTATGCAAAACAAGCTAGCATTCTACCTGAATGATACAAGCGCCTATACTGTAGGAAAACACTGCGTATATACTGTATGAAAATCCAAACGTGTACACTGTATGAAAATCCAAGCGTGTTCTTGAAAATACAAGCGTGTCATACTGAATGAGAATATGAGCGTGTCATGTTATATGAAAACAAGCGTGTCATACTGTATGACATACAAGCTTATCAAACTATATGAAAATACAGGCGTATCATACTATATAAAAAAGCAAGCGTGTCGTATTGTATGAAAACAAGCGTGTCCTACTGTATGAAAATACAAAGGTGTCAACTGTATGAAAAACAAGCGTGTCATACTGTATGAAAATACGAGCGTGTCACATTGTATGAAAAACAAGCGTGTCATACTGCATGAAATACAAGTGTGTCAAACTGTATGAAAATGCAAGCATGTCATACTGTATGAAAATACAAGCGTGTTATGTGTATGAAAATGCAACGTGTTCTATTATATGAAATACAATCATGTTATACTGTAAGGACAATAAGAGCGTGTATACTATATGGAAACTACAAGCGTGTATACTCTATGGAAAATATAACGTGTATCCTGTATGGGAAATACAAGCGTGTACACTGTATGGGAAATACAAACATATTCTACTGTATGGAGATGCAAGCTTGTAATGCTGTATGAATAAACAAGCGTGTTCTACTGTATGAAAATACAAGTGTTCGTGACTGCATGGTATGAAGCTATGATTGACTGCACAGTGTGACTGCTATGAGTGACTGCACGGTATGAATGCTACGAGTAACTGCACGGTATGAATGCTATGGGTGAACTGTGACGGTATAAATGCTATGAGTGACTATACGGTGTGAATCTAAGAGTGGCTGCACAGTATGAAAGGTTTGAGTGCCTATATGGTATGAAATGCTGTGAGTAACTGCACGGTGTGAAAGCTATGAGTGATTGCACGGTATGAAAGCTATGAGTGACTGCACGGAGTGAATGCTATGAGTGACTGGATGGTATAAGTGCTGGGCTACAACCAGGTATGAATGCAGAGTGACTGTACGTAATGAAATTCTATGAGCGACTGTGTGGTATGAATGTTATGAGTGACTGTACGGCACCACGTTGTGAACGGCTGCGTGGCACAGCCGCCACGTGAACCATCAGCCACTACTAAATTTGGTCCGTGGTGACCCTGAGTCCAGCAGGGAAACCTGGGATGTGAAAACTGGAGGAGGGGAATTTGCACTGGAGACTCCCCCCTTGGCATACCCGGTGGCCGCGGGGATCCGAGCCCTTAGATATAGGGCTGTCGAAAGTCCCCCGTCTGTTGGGAGTCCGGTGTGTTAACCCGGCCGCCCGGTTGTGTACAAGTTTTAGCTCCGCCCCCTCGCACACCACGTGGGCCGACGGCGGCGCCCCCGGCAACAGGGAAGGACGCAGATCCCGCCACCCGGAGCGACGGGGAGCGAGGAGGGCGCAAGACCCAGGCCGGGCACCGTGATTCGCCTTACATTTTATGGTAAAATGAGGGGTTTCATTACAAAGTACAATTGGTCACGCAAAAAACAAGCCCTTATATGGGTCTGTAGATGGAAATATAAAAGAGTTATGGATTTTAGAAGGCGAGGAGGAAAAAACTAAAACACAAAAATTAAATTGGCCTGGTCCTTAAGGTGAAAATTGGCTTGGTCATTAAGGGGTTAAATTTCACGGCAACTTCGGATCCCAAGACTTGCCATATGACTAACATGACTTCCCTTCTTAGCAGACGTATTTTTGGAAGTCCTATGCAAGTCTATAGAACTTCCAGAAGCCAATTATCTAATTGTTATAGTCTCGGTGTAAGTCTCAGATTCTGATGTTGCCGCAAAATGTAATCAAGTATTTTGCCGCCGTGGCCATCATGGGTGCTACACTTTCAGTATAGTTTATTTATTTCTTTATTTCAGTAGTCTTATGTAATTGTAGAGGAAGCCATTCCGATTTCAAACTGTGATGTTTTTTCTATGGAAGATTGCGTGTAAGTTGCCATTTAAAAAAAAAATGAGAAAAGGACAAATAAACATCCAGTCCGGCACTTATCTTCTGTGCCTGGCTAGGAAATACAAGAATAGCATAAACATTGCTGTACAGTATGGCCCTTTTAAAGGGGTACTCTGTTACAGAACATCTCATCCCCTATGCAGAGGATAGGGGATAAGTGTCTGATTGCGGGGGTTCGACTGATCCACGTATCTCTATGGGAGAGCCAGAGATCCCCAAATTCTGTATCTTTGGCTCTCCCATAGAGCTACATGGAGGGGCGTGTTGGTCCCTGCTTTGCGCGGTTGTCGACAGTAATATGTGCACAGATCAGAAAGAGAAGGGGTGCCTGGAAGGAGATCACCTCGACCTAAGGTTGGTGTAGCAGCTCGTACAGCTGGGCAACCACACAAGGACAGAATAATTATGTACCGTATTTTTTGCCGTATAAGACGCACTTTTTCTTCCCCAAAACTGGGGGGGAAAAGTCGGTGCGTCTTATACGGCGAATACACCCCGATCGCGGCGGTCCCTGTGGCCTTCAACAGCCGGGACCCGCGGCTAATACAGGACATCACCGATCGCGGTGATGCCCTGTATTAACTCTTCAGACGCGGCGATCAAAGCTGACCGCCGCAACTGAAGCAAAAGTGACACTAACCCGGCTGCTCAGTCGGGCTGTTCGGGACCGCCGCGATTTCACCGCGGCGGTCCCGAACAGCCCGACTGGATAGCCGGGTTAGTGCTTACAGGACACCGGGAGGGGCCTTACCTGCCTCCTCGGTGTCTTCTCCGTTCAGGGATCCCTTGTATGGCCGGCGCTCTCCTTCCTCATCATCACGTCGGCGTGCATAACGACATGATGGCGGCGACGGAGACCGAGGATACCCGGCCAGCAGCAGAGACGTTCCGGAGCGACGGGGACACGGCAACAGCAATGGAGCGACATCCAGGGCAGCGGTGACGGGTCCGGAGCGGCGGGGACACGTGAGTATTACCTCCTATGCAGTGGTCTTCAATCTGCGGACCTCCAACGGCCAACGGCTGTCCGGGCATGCTGGGAGTTGTAGTTTTGCAACATCTGGAGGTCCGCAGGTTGAAGACCACTATTGGGTTCAAAATCTTTATTTTTTTAGATTTTGCACCTATAAATTGGGTGCGTCTTATATGCCGGTGCGTCCTATAGGGCGAAAAATACGGGTATATACTACAAGCAGATATTCCACTAGCTAGAAAAAAAGGTTATTCAGAAACTACTGTAGATTTTCTTGGTGTGCTGAAAATCAGCCCCAGTAAAAGAGGTTGAAATTCATTATTAATATTTTTTTTTTTTTTTTTTTAAATAGTACCTGTTATCAAACCATATTTTCTAAACTAACTCAGATTATATTCTCAAACTACTCCTAACACCCCTCCTGCCCTTAATTTATTTATTTTTTTAAAGCTTTAAAAAGCTGTGTATCATACCTTTCCCCTTGCTCACATTGTGTAAGCTCCCGGCAGGAGAAAGTGGGCGTTCCCCAGCAGGCGCAATGTCACTGAAGCCTGCGAGAGCTGTACCTTGCCATGCTTCGCACACACTTCCTAAATTTGGTCTACTGCCAAGCCGGGAGGAGACCAAACTAACTGTTTGACTTGCGCAGGGAACAGAACAGAGCCACCTAGTGGCCATTTTTACAATCACATTAAAAACATATAATATATAAAGGTATATAATTTTAACAGTAAGTAAACAGCAAGTAAATTATAAGTATCTTATAATTACATAAGGAACAATATGTTAAAAGTTTAATTTGGTCACAGGTACTCTTTAAAGCTTTTTTTTTATATGTTTTCAGAAAATATAACATACATATATAATATAACATACACAATCGGAACAATCCCCCAATGTCAGAGTGAAATAGATTTTAATAATAGGGCCATGTTACAATAGCTCTGTTCTATTTACCAGTCCTTCAGTTTTCTCACTGAAAAACAATACAATTCCATAGCTGAAATATTATGTAGGGAAATATGACATTCGCGGTGGTTTTCTGGCAGATTGAAAAGCCCTTCTGACAGGATGTACATTGATTTAAATCAATATGCACATTCTTTATATTCAATGCCAGCAAAGAGATTAATGTTCATTTCCTCCTAGGTCTTTGTAGTCACACATCTCTTTCTTCCACTTGTTGTCAGCTCCGCGCTCTTCACACTTTTCAATTCTAATTTAGATTTTAATCACTCTGCATGTCAATTGTAATTAGCACATTTTTATTTTAGAATCTGGCTTTTTACCTTTGCCTTGTTATTAATTGGTAGGGTGCTTTTTATCTGCGCCTCACTGAGATGTGGCTTTTTTATGTAAATTTATTCTGGGATTTTTAATATAGGACATGTAATCTTTCTCTAGCAATAAAGAAACATCATTTTATGGAATAAGCTCTCATCGTTGATACTGTGCACATTATGTCAGCACAAGTGATACTTAAAATGTAGCTGTAAACTTTATGTCTTGCCCATTCTACGGTTTGGGTATGGAAAGGTTAAGTCTATGATGAGGTATAAAGTTGACAAAACAGCACTCAGCAAGTTACCATATTTTTCATCCTATAGGACGCACCGGCGTATAAGATGCACCCAATTTATAGGTGCAAAATCTAAAAAAATAAAGATTTTGAACCCAATAGTGGTCTTTAACCTGCGGACCTCCAGATGTTGCAAAACTACAACTCCCAGCATGCCCGGACAGCCGTTGGCTGTCCGGGCATGCTGGGAGTAGTAGTTTTGCAACATCTGGAGGTCCGCAGATTGAAGACCACTGCAGGAGATGGTAATACTCACGTGTCCCCGCCGCTCCGGACCCGTCACCGCTGCCCTGGATGTCGCTCCATCGCTGTCGCCGTGTCCCCGTCGCTCCGGGAACGTCTCTGCTGCCGGCCGGGTATCCTTGCTCTCTGTCGCCGCCATCACGTCGTTACGCACGCCGACGCACGTACGCGACGACGAGGAAGGAGAGCGCCGGCCATACAGGGGATCCCTGAACGGAGAAGACACCGAGGAGGCAGGTAAGGTCCCTCCCGGTGTCCTGTAAGCACTAACCCGGCTATTCAGTTGGGCTGTTCAGGACCGCCGCGGTGAAATCGCGGCGGTCCCGAACAGCCTGACTGAACAGCCGGGTTAGTGTCACTTTCCCTTCAGACGCGGCGGTCAGCTTTGATCGCCGCATCTGAAGGGTGAATACAGGGCATCACCGCGATCGGTGATGTCCTGTATTAGCCGCGGGTCCCGGCCGTTGATGGCCGCAGGGACCGCCGCGATAGGGGTGTATTCGCCGTATAAGACGCACCGACTTTTTCCCCCAGTTTTGGGGAAGAAAAAGTGCGTCTTATACGGCGAAAAATACGGTATATGCATGAGTCCTATAAATTAGAAAAAAGCTGGTGCACAGACCTTTTTGGATGTACAATTACCTTTAAAACTTAATCCCCCAGCAACACATGAACTAAAGAATGGGTGGGAGATGAAGTTTACGGGTAGACTTTAAAAAGGTATTCAGACGCAATACAATTTGTGCGCTAAATATTAAAAAACAAACCATACTCAATTGCCCCATTCCCCTGCAGCTTCTGGTCTTACAGCTTTTGGTCTTGCTTCTTCCTGAGACGCTTCATGAAGCAAGTGCCCACAAAGATAATAACTGATTGAGACGGGTCACCGCTGAGCCAAGTGATGGGAGTTTGCTTTGTAGAGCCCTGCACAGGACAGTTTTTTTTTATCCTCTTTCCGCTAAATTTCTGACCATTAGTATTAAACAATCGCTTAAATTACTTTAATTGTGCCTGGTCTAAATGGCTTTAATTTAGTCCCCTATAATTTAAATCCGTATAAATACCTAGACCCAAAGGAGAAACAAAGAGACCAGGTCTATTTTACAAAGTTTTGGCCAGTAAAATAAATGGCGTTTTTTCCTTTTTTTCCAATTTTTTTTTATAAGATAGTGATAAATTGTTGGATCCCAAGACATATATTTTTCTTCCCCCTCCTCCCCTCTCTTTTTTTTTTTTTTCCTTTCTCTTATTTAATCTAATTTTAATTTTAATTTTAATTTTTCTTTCTCCTCCCTTACCTTCTTCTTCATTGTACTATTGTGGTGTTTATGTTCGTTCTTTCTGTATATATGTGTGTAAAATCAATAAAAAATGTAAAAAATAAAAATAAAAAATAAATTAATTTCTGACCATTAACACCCATTCCCCCCGCAACATGTGTGTTCTGCTCCCACCCACTCCTTCCACGTGTGTCTAATCCCGCCTGCTATAGCGAACATTCTGTCACATCTTTTTGTGGTGCACTCCCCCTGTGCCATATCAGAGGTGTGTGTAGAATTTTATGTGACCCACTGTATTTTCTGTGATGGCCCTACTGGCTCCTGCCCGCTTAAAGGGGAACTCAAGTGGAAATTTTTTTTAAATCAACTGGCTCCAGAAAGTTAAACACATTTGTAAATGACTTCTATTTAAAAATCTTAACCCTTCCAGCACTTTTCAGCTTCGTTGATTACAAATATACTACAGAGAAATGTGTTCTTTCCAGTCTGACAACAGTGCTCTCTGCTGACACCTTTGTCCGTGTCAGGAACTGTCTAGAGCAGGAGAGGTTTTAAATGGGGATTTGTTTCTAATTTGGACAGTTCCTGACATGGATGGATGTGTCAGCAGAGAGCACTGTGGTCAGACTGGAAAGAACTTCACAAATTCCTCTGAAGTATACAGCAGCTGATATGTACTGGAAGGGTTAAGATTCATTTAATAGAAGTAATTTACAAATCTGTTTAACTTTCTGGCACCAATTGATTTGGAAACCTTTGTTTTCCACTTTTTTCCACTGGAGTTCCCCCTTTAAGGGGGTTCTCCACCATAAGGTGATTTTAGTACGTACCTTGCAGACAGTAATGGACATGCTTAGGAAGGATCTGCGCTTGCCTTGAGGCTAAATGGCTATGTTGTGAGATTACCATAACATTGTGGCTAGCTTTTTGTGAACTCGTATTTCCTGTTTGACTTTTTCTTTTTTGCCTACAAAAATCTGAGACAACAGTCATTTTGTATGCTGTTAAAATAAATATTGGCGTGAAAATCACATAAGAATTGTGAGAAAACCATCACACACAGGTACAGACACTATATTATGAACTTCCCTAACTTAACAGCTCCTGTAGCATAGTCAAATAAAAAAAATTCCTGGAATAACCCTTTAAGTGCAATAAGTGTTGAGATTGTCAGAAATATTACAGACAGGAACGCTTCTTTCAAGTCACTCAAATGAACCTTTAGAATAAAGCTGGGGCATTAACATGCTTAGCTAAAATAACCATTATATTGACATGCCATATAATATACCATATAATATATGTTTCAGTCAATGTAATCATATAGCTCAGGAATGGGTAATATGCTGTGAAATCATCCATGATACTCATCTTTGGACTGCTATTACACTGCATTTACACATTTACTTTCTTTCCTTTTTTGCCTTTCCTAATCAGCACATCTCTGGTCTTGCACATTTTCTATTGTCATTAAAGGCACATTCCCTTCTGAGACATGTAGGGCATTTGTTATAGCTATTAAAGGGTTATTCCCATCTTAGGGCTCCGTCATATATGTTGGGCAATGCGGCTTAGTGCTGAGACGGATCACCAGCCACAATTGATGGTAAAGTACAGTATCTCACATAAGTGAATACACCGCTCACATATTTGTAAATATTTCATTATACATTTTCTTGTGACAACAGTAAAGAAATGGAAAGGATAAAACAAAAAACTAGGACGATCCGGATGGCGCCCCCATCCCCACCTCCTACCCTAACGTACGTTTCGCTTGTGCTTCGTCAGGGGGCCCCCTGACGAAGCACAAGCGAAACGTACGTTAGGGTAGTGTCACGATGCCGGCTGGCAGGTAGTGGACCCTCTGTGCCAGAGAGGGATTGGCGTGGACCGTGCTAGTGGACCGGTTCTAAGCCACTACTGGTTTTCACCAGAGCCCGCCGCAAAGCGGGATGGTCTTGCTGCGGCGGTAGTGACCAGGTCGTATCCACTAGCAACGGCTCACCTCTCTGGCTGCTGAAGATAGGCGCGGTACAAGGGAGTAGGCAGAAGCAAGGTCGGACGTAGCAGAAGGTCGGGGCAGGCAGCAAGGATCGTAGTCAGGGGCAACGGCAGAAGGTCTGGAAACACTGGCAAGGGACACACAAGGAACGCTTTCACTGGCACTAAGGCAACAAGATCCGGCAAGGGAGTGCAAGGGAAGTGAGGTAATATAGGGAGTGCACAGGTGATAACTCTAATTGGAACCACTGCGCCAATCAGCGGCGCAGTGGCCCTTTAAATCGCAGAGACCCGGCGCGCGCGCGCCCTAGGGAGCGGGGCCGCGCGCGCCGGGACAGAACAGACGGGGAGCGAGTCAGGTAGGAGAGCCGGGGTGCGCATCGCGAGCGGGCGCTACCCGCATCGCGAATCGCATCCCGGCTAGCAGCAGGATCGCAGCGCCCCGGGTCAGAGGACGTGACCGGGGCGCTGCAGCGGAGGAGGTGAAGCGAGCGCTCCGGGGAGGAGCGGGAACCCGGAGCGCTCGGCGTAACAGTACCCCCCCCCTTGGGTCTCCCCCTCTTCTTGGAGCCTGAGAACCTGAGGAGCAGACTTTTGTCAAGGATGTTGTCCTCAGGTTCCCAGGATCTCTCTTCAGGACCACAACCCTCCCAGTCTACTAAAAAAAAATTTTTTCCTCTGACCTTTTTGGCAGCCAAAATCTCCTTGACCGAGAAGACGTCCGAGGAGCCGGAAACAGGAGTGGGAGGAACAGATTTGGGAGAAAAACGGTTGAGGATGAGTGGTTTGAGAAGAGAGACGTGAAAGGCATTAGGGATACGAAGAGAAGGAGGAAGAAGAAGTTTATAAGAGACAGGATTAATTTGACACAGAATTTTGAAAGGACCAAGATAGCGTGGTCCCAACTTGTAGCTAGGGACACGGAAGCGGACATATTTAGCGGAGAGCCATACCTTGTCTCCAGGGGAAAAAACGGGGGGAGCTCTTCTTTTCTTATCCGCGAACCTCTTCATGCGTGAAGAAGCCTGTAAGAGAGAATTTTGGGTCTCTCTCCATATAATGGAAAGGTCACGAGAAATTTCATCCACAGCGGGCAGACCAGAGGGCAAGGGGGTAGGGAGGGGGGGAAGAGGGTGACGGCCGTACACCACGAAAAATGGGGATTTGGAGGAAGATTCAGAGACCCTGAAGTTATACGAGAATTCGGCCCATGGAAGGAGATCTGCCCAGTCATCCTGGCGGGAGGAAACAAAATGTCGCAAATAATCACCCAGGATCTGGTTAATTCTTTCTACTTGTCCATTGGACTGGGGATGATATGCAGAGGAAAAATTTAATTTAATCTTGAGTTGTTTACAGAGAGCTCTCCAGAATTTAGACACGAATTGGACCCCTCTATCCGAGACAATCTGCGTAGGCAACCCGTGAAGACGAAAAATGTGTACAAAAAATTGTTTAGCCAACTGAGGCGCAGAAGGAAGACCAGGAAGAGGAATGAAATGTGCCATTTTGGAGAATCGATCAACGACCACCCAAATAACGGTGTTGCCACGGGAAGGGGGTAAATCAGTAATAAAATCCATACCAATCAGAGACCAAGGCTGTTCGGGGACAGGCAGAGGATGAAGAAAACCAGCGGGCTTCTGGCGAGGAGTCTTATCCCGGGCACAGATAGTGCAGGCTCGCACAAAGTCCCCAACATCCGTCTCCAGAGTTGGCCACCAATAGAAGCGGGAGATGAGTTGCACAGATTTCTTGATGCCCGCATGACCTGCGAGATGGGAGGAGTGACCCCATTTGAGGATTCCGAGGCGTTGGCGTGGAGAAACAAAGGTCTTTCCTGGAGGAGTCTGTCTGATGGAGGCAGGAGAAGTGGAGATCAGGCAGTCAGGTGGAATGATGTGTTGCGGAGGGAGATCAACTTCTGAGGCATCCGAGGAACGAGAGAGAGCATCGGCTCTAATGTTCTTATCGGCAGGACGAAAGTGAATCTCAAAATTAAATCGGGCAAAGAACAGAGACCACCGGGCCTGGCGAGGATTCAGCCGTTGGGCCGACTGGAGGTAGGAGAGGTTCTTGTGGTCGGTGTAGATAATAACAGGAAATCTTGATCCCTCCAGCAGATGCCTCCATTCCTCAAGTGCTAATTTAATGGCTAGAAGTTCTCGATCCCCGATGGAGTAGTTCCTCTCCGCTGGAGAGAAGGTCCTAGAGAAAAAACCACAAGTGACAGCATGCCCGGAAGGATTTTTTTGTAGAAGAACAGCTCCAGCTCCTACTGAGGAGGCATCAACCTCCAATAGGAAGGGTTTGGAAGGGTCAGGTCTGGAGAGCACGGGAGCCGAAGAAAAGGCAGACTTGAGTTGTTTAAAGGAGTCTTCTGCTTGAGGAGGCCAGGACTTGGGATCAGCATTTTTCTTGGTTAAAGCCACGATAGGAGCCACAATGGTAGAAAAATGTGGAATAAATTGCCTGTAATAATTGGCGAACCCCAAAAAGCGTTGGATAGCACGGAGTCCGGAGGGGCGTGGCCAATTTAAGACGGCAGAGAGTTTGTCTGGATCCATCTGTAGTCCCTGGCCAGAGACCAAATATCCTAGAAAAGGAAGAGATTGGCATTCAAACAGACATTTCTCAATTTTGGCATAGAGTTGGTTGTCCCGAAGTCTCTGAAGAACCATACGGACATGCCGGCGGTGTTCCTCTAGATTGGCAGAAAAAATTAGGATATCGTCCAGATATACCACAACACAGGAGTATAATAGATCACGAAAAATTTCATTGACAAAGTCTTGGAAGACGGCAGGGGCATTGCACAGTCCAAAGGGCATGACCAGATACTCAAAGTGTCCATCTCTGGTGTTAAATGCCGTTTTCCACTCGTCCCCCTCTCTGATGCGGATGAGGTTATAGGCGCCTCTTAAGTCCAATTTAGTGAAGATGTGGGCACCTTGGAGGCGATCAAAGAGTTCAGAGATGAGGGGTAAGGGGTAGCGGTTCTTAACCGTGATTTTATTAAGACCGCGGTAGTCAATGCAAGGACGTAGGGAGCCATCTTTTTTGGAGACAAAGAAAAATCCGGCTCCGGCAGGAGAGGAGGATTTACGGATAAAGCCCCTTTTTAGATTCTCCTGGACGTATTCGGACATGGCAAGAGTCTCTGGGGCAGAGAGAGGATAAATTCTGCCCCGGGGTGGAGTAGTACCCGGGAGGAGGTCGATAGGGCAATCATAAGGCCTGTGAGGAGGTAGAGTCTCAGCTTGTTTTTTGCAGAAAACATCCGCGAAGTCCATATAGGCCTTGGGGAGACCGGTTACTGGAGGAACCACAGAGTTACGGCAAGGGTTACTGGGAACCGGTTTTAGACAATTCTTGGAACAAGAGGACCCCCAACTCTTGATCTCCCCAGTGGACCAATCCAGGGTTGGGGAATGAAGTTGAAGCCAGGGAAGTCCAAGGAGAATCTCCGAGGTGCAATTGGGGAGGACCAAAAGTTCAATCCTCTCATGATGAGATCCGATGCTCATAAGAAGGGGCTCCGTGCGGAAACGTATGGTACAGTCCAATCTTTCATTATTTACACAATTGATGTAGAGGGGTCTGGCGAGACTGGTCACTGGGATGTTGAACCTGTTGACGAGAGAGGCCAAAATAAAATTTCCTGCAGAACCAGAGTCCAAGAAGGCCACTGTAGAGAAGGAGAAGGCAGAAGCAGACATCCGCACCGGCACAGTAAGACGTGGAGAAGCAGAGTAGACATCAAGGACTGTCTCGCCTTTGTGCGGAGTCAGCGTACGTCTTTCCAGGCGGGGAGGACGGATAGGACAATCCCTCAGGAAGTGTTCGGTACTAGCACAGTACAGGCAGAGGTTCTCCATACGGCGTCGTGTCCTCTCTTGAGGTGTCAGGCGAGACCGGTCGACCTGCATAGCCTCCACGGCGGGAGGCACAGGAACAGATTGCAGGGGACCAGAGGAGAGAGGAGCCGAGGAGACGAAACGCCTCGTGCGAACAGAGTCCATATCTTGGCGGAGTTCCTGACGCCTTTCAGAAAAACGCATGTCAATGCGAGTGGCTAGGTGAATAAGTTCATGTAGATTAGCAGGAATTTCTCGTGCGGCCAGAACATCTTTAATGTTGCTGGATAGGCCTTTTTTGAAGGTCGCGCAGAGGGCCTCATTATTCCAGGACAATTCTGAAGCAAGTGTACGGAATTGTACGGCATACTCGCCAACGGAAGAATTACCCTGGACCAGGTTCAACAGGGCAGTCTCAGCAGAAGAGGCTCGGGCAGGTTCCTCAAAGACACTTCGGATTTCCGAGAAGAAGGAGTGTACTGAGGCAGTGACGGGGTCATTGCGGTCCCAGAGCGGTGTGGCCCATGACAGGGCTTTTCCGGACAGAAGACTGACTACGAAAGCCACCTTAGACCTTTCAGTGGGAAACAGGTCCGACATCATCTCCAGATGCAGGGAACATTGGGAAAGGAAGCCACGGCAAAACTTAGAGTCCCCATCAAACTTATCCGGCAAGGATAAGCGTATCCCAGGAGCGGCCACTCGCTGCGGAGGAGGTGCAGGAGCTGGCGGAGGAGATGACTGCTGAAGCTGTGGTAGCAACTGTTGTAGCATAACGGTCAGTTGAGACAGCTGTTGGCCTTGTTGCGCAATCTGTTGTGACTGCTGGGCGACCACCGTGGTGAGGTCAGCGACAACTGGCAGAGGAACTTCAGCGGGATCCATGGCCGGATCTACTGTCACGATGCCGGCTGGCAGGTAGTGGACCCTCTGTGCCAGAGAGGGATTGGCGTGGACCGTGCTAGTGGACCGGTTCTAAGCCACTACTGGTTTTCACCAGAGCCCGCCGCAAAGCGGGATGGTCTTGCTGCGGCGGTAGTGACCAGGTCGTATCCACTAGCAACGGCTCACCTCTCTGGCTGCTGAAGATAGGCGCGGTACAAGGGAGTAGGCAGAAGCAAGGTCGGACGTAGCAGAAGGTCGGGGCAGGCAGCAAGGATCGTAGTCAGGGGCAACGGCAGAAGGTCTGGAAACACTGGCAAGGGACACACAAGGAACGCTTTCACTGGCACTAAGGCAACAAGATCCGGCAAGGGAGTGCAAGGGAAGTGAGGTAATATAGGGAGTGCACAGGTGATAACTCTAATTGGAACCACTGCGCCAATCAGCGGCGCAGTGGCCCTTTAAATCGCAGAGACCCGGCGCGCGCGCGCCCTAGGGAGCGGGGCCGCGCGCGCCGGGACAGAACAGACGGGGAGCGAGTCAGGTAGGAGAGCCGGGGTGCGCATCGCGAGCGGGCGCTACCCGCATCGCGAATCGCATCCCGGCTAGCAGCAGGATCGCAGCGCCCCGGGTCAGAGGACGTGACCGGGGCGCTGCAGCGGAGGAGGTGAAGCGAGCGCTCCGGGGAGGAGCGGGAACCCGGAGCGCTCGGCGTAACAGGTAGGAGGGGGGGGGGGGGCCATCCGGATCGTCCTAGTTTTAGTTTTATCCTTTCCATTTCCAACCGTAACCTGTGGTCACGGACAAGGACGCCGAGGCAGTATACATGCCATCTAAGGTGTTGTACTCTAAGTACAACACCACACGGTAAGGTGCAATTAATTGCACACCTGTACTTCTGACTCACAGTGTTTCACTAGGAGCGCACCTCTTCTTTTTTACCTACTTAACAGTAAAGAAATGACCCTCTGCTACAACATAAAGGAGTGCATAACTCAACACACAGCCATTAATGTCTAAACCTTGGCAACAAAAGTGAGTATACTAACTAAGTGGAAATGTCCAAATTAGGCCCAATTAGCCATTTCTCCTCCTTGGTGTCATGTGACTAGTTAGTGTTGCAAAGTCTCAGGTGTGAATGGGGAGAAGGTGTCTTAAATTTGGTGTTATTGCTCCCACAGCCTCCTATACGGGACACTGGAAGTTCAACACAGCACTTCATGGCAAAGAACTCTCTGAGGATCTAAAAAAAAAATGTTGCTCTACATAAAGATGGTCTAGGCCAGTGGTTCTTAACCTTGTTGGGGGTACTGAACCCCACCAGTTTCATATGCGCATTCACCGAACCCCTCTTAATTGGAAATATAAAATATGATTTTTTTCAAATTCAAAACAAAGGAGGTATATATTTAAGTATATATTTATACATAGGTGCACAAAATGAACAAAAGAACAAAAGCATGAAAACATGATTTTCACACAAAAACATAATGAATATTTACTGAAAAACAGTGTGACGTCTGCTTTTGTCTTTCAGAGACCAGTTCAGAAATGCGCGGCTTTACCTTGGCAAGTGCCAATCTCATGTCATTTTCGCAACAATGGCAGTGTTCCCCCACATTAGGCAGGCAGTGTTCCCCCACATTAGGCAGGCAGTGTTTCCCCGCAGTGTTCCCCCCACATTAGGCAGGCAGTGTTCCCCCCACATTAGGCAGACAGAGTTCCCCCACATTAGGCAGGCAGAGTTCCCCCACATTAGGCAGACAGTGTTCCCCCACATTATGTAGGCCAGTGGTCTTCAACCTGCGGACCTCCAGATGTTGCAAAACTACAACTCCCAGCATGCCCGGACAGCCAACGTCTGTCCGGGCATGGTGGGAGTTTAAGTTTTGCAACATCTGGAGGTCCACAGGTTGAAGACCACTGATGTAGGCAGTGTTCCCCCACAGACATACAGCCTCCAGCCATATACAGTTTATGGCTTGAGGCTGTGTGCCTGTGTACTGCCCACTTCAGTGCTCCGACCACCGCTCCGGCTATAGCAGTAGGTCTCGGGACCGGTGGTCGGACACCGAAGATGACGTGCCGCTGGTCACTTACAAAGCTGGCCAGCGCGCGTCTTCCTTCTTCTCTATCCTCCGGTCCTCGGCGCCTTAGTTTCCATGGGCGCACGCATGTCCCTTGGCGTTCCAGCGTGCGCTATGTCCTGACGGCCCTTCGTTTTTAATCTTAACCCAGGGCCACAGGGAGTTAATAGTGATGGGGGGGGGGGAATTGCCCCGTCGCTACAGGACAGGCAAACACCGGCTCTGCTCGGGGCCCCCGGGCCAGCTCGGGGCCCTTAAGCAATTGCTTGGTTTGCCTGTCCTGTTGCAACCTCCCCTGCCGAACCCCCGGGACTGACTCCCCGAACCCCTGGGGTTCGATCGAACCCAGGTTAAGAACCACTGGTCTAGGCTATATGAAGATTGTCAAGACCCTGAAACTGAGCTTCAGCATGGTGGGCAGGACCATACAGCGGTTTCACAGGACAGGTTTCACTCCAAACAGGTCTTGCCACAGTTGACCAAAGAAGTTGAGTGCATGTGCTCAGTGCCATATCCAGAAGTTGTCTTTGGGAAATAGACATATCAGTGATTCCAGAATTGCTGCAGAGGTTGAAAGGGTGAGTGGTGGTGGGTCAGCCTGTCAGTGCCCAGAACATATGCAACACACTGCATCAAAATGGTTTGCATGGGTTCATAATGGAAGAAAGCCTCTTCTAAAGATGATACACAAGAAAGCCCACAAACAGTTTGCTAAAGACAAGCAGACTAAGAACTGGGATAACTGGGTCCATATCCTGGGATTTGATGAGACCAAGATAAGCTAATTTGGTTCAGATAGTGTCAATTGTGCGTGGCAGCAACCAGGTGAGTAGTTCAAAGACAAGTGTGCCTTGTGTGATGGTCTGGGCCTGTATGAGTACTGCTGGCACTGGGGAGCTACGGTTCATTGAGGGAACCATGAATGCCAACATTTACCGTGACATACTGAAGCATAGCATGATTGGGGCTGGAGGGCAGTATACCAGGTTCAGAATCGCTTCACTAGCATAGAGGGGGCTATGTCTTAAAAACTTTTAGAGGAGTCCCTTCAAACAATAGGATGTCCGCTTCCCTGTTAGCCTTCAAGATGGCGGTGGTGTCTATGTAGCTGAGAAGCCCAAATACAATTTCCCTAGGAGGTTCGGCAGGCAGAAGCTTTGGGCACAGAGCTCTATGCACACGCTCTGTTACAATGGCAGCAGCTCTCTCCTCACCTACCAGAGTAATGAGAATCAGCTGTCACCGACTGGAGTGCTTCTGTGGCATAAGATTCAGGTACTCCTTTATCCCCTTGGGGACTCAGGGTTTTTCAGTTTTTGCACTTTCTTTGTTTACTCCTCACCTTTTAAAATCATAACCCTTTCAATTTTGCACCTACAGACCCATATGATGGCTTTTTTTTGCACCACCAATTCTACTTTGTAATGACATCAGTAATTTTACCCAAAAATCTACAGCAAAACGGGGAAAAAAAATCATTGTGCAACAAAATTGAAAAAAAAAGCTATTTTGTAATTTTGGGGGCTTCCTTTTCTACGCAGTGCATTTAAAAAAAAAGACACCTTATCTTTATTCTGTAGGTCCATCCGATTAAAATGATACCCTACTTATATATGTTTTATTTTGTCTTACTTCTGTAAAAAAAATCATGCACGAAAATTAAAATGTTAAAAAATTTCCTCTTCTGACCCCTATAACTTTTTTATTTTTCCACATATGGGGATGTATAAAGGCTCATTGTTTGCACCGTGATCTGAAGTTTTTATCGGTACCATTTTTGTTTTGATCTGCCTTTTTGATCACTTTTTATAAAAATGTTTATGATATAAAAAGTGACCAAAAATACGCTATTTTGGACTTTGGAATTTTTTTACTTGTACGACATTGACCATGCGGTTTAATTAAAGGAGTACTCCGGCACGCACTTTTTTCCTTTCATCCCATCCGGGCTGCAAAATAAAAGAAAACACACTTTCTCTTATCTGCCAATGAGCCCCCGGAGCTCCGGTACACTCCGGTACTTGTGTTCGGTCCCCGGGCTGTATTCTTCTTACTTCCTGTTAGCCCGGCACGTCACATGGAGCTTCAGCCTATCACCAGCCGAGGTGGGACATCGTTGCGGCCGGTGATAGGCTGAAGCTCCGTGTGACGTGCCGGGCTAACAGGAAGTAAGAAGAATACAGCCCGGGGACCGAACACCTGTACCGGAGTGTACCGGAGCTCCGGGGGCTTGTTGGCAGGTAAGAGAAAGTGTGTTTTCTTTTATTTTGCAGCCCGAAAGGGATAAAAGGAAAAAAGTGCGTGCTGGAGTACTCCTTTAATGATATATTTTTATAGTTCGGACATTTATGCACGTGGTGATTTTTTTTTTTAAATGGGAAAAGGGGTGTGATTCAAACTTTTATTAGGGAAGGGGTTAAATCACATTTGCACTTTTTTTTTGCAATGTTATAGCCCTCATAGGGGGCTATAACATGCAGTACATTGATTGCTAGCACTGATCAATGCTATGCCATAGCATTGCATTTATCAGTGTTATCGGTGGTCGATTGCTCAAGCCTGGATCTCAGGCTTGGAGCAATCAATCACCGATCAGACGTGCCGGAGGCAGGTAAAGAACCCTCCGCTTGCATCCTAGCTGATCGGAAAACCGCAGTTTCACCACGGTGGTCCTGATCAGTGCGACTGAGCTGCCGGGAATGCTTTTTTTTTACATTTTAGATGCAGTGTTAAACTTTGATTGCCGCGTCTAAAGGGTTAATACCGGACATCACCACGATCGGTGATGTCCGGTATTAGCCCCGGGTCCCGGCTACTGTTAGCCGCCGGGACCGAACCGATATGACACATGACCCCACGTTATATCACGGGAGCGGGCGCAGGAGGCACAGGTACGCCCTGCGTCCCCAAGAGGTTAATCCTTCTTTCACCAGCTCCTATTTTCCTGGTTCTCCAGTTGTAGAAAAGCTCTATTCAGCTGTAATTCATGGCGGTGCAGTAGGTGGGATGCTGAGTCGCAGAAGGAGACTGTTTTTGTAATAGGGCTCTCTAGGTGTGCAGCACGACCACAGACCTGGCGGACGTCAGCCTTAATTTCTTGTAATTGCTGTAGGCAAAGGCTGCTTGTTAAGATTTAGTGACTACTTGTTGTACAGCTTTTTTTTAATAAAAGTGCGTGTGAGCAACAATCGGGAATCTTCTCTGCCTGAGTCCATCTGGCAGCCCAGCAGGCTCTCTGCATCAGAGTCATCTTCTTTCTTAGCGTAGCTGGTGGGAACCAGCGCCATCTTGGAATCCCGTGCTGGACTCTGGGACGGCTTTTTCTTCAGAAATTTAGCCATGTCCGATAGTTTTTTGGGGGTATTTCATGGAACCAGGGGTTTCACCTGCTTGTGTTTTGTCGGATTTGCCCATTTCAGCTTCTAGGAAGGTTGATAATCGCTGAAATGAGTGTGGGCTGTGGAGAGCAAGGCGGTTATGTGGCCATCTAGCTCAGTGGTCAGGCTCCACCCCCCATTTGCCATGGCTTACTCTCCAGTGTTAGCTTTTAGCTCTATTATGATATTCTTTTTTTATGTGTACCTGGTCGGGTCTAGTCTGTCTTGTTTGTGTCTTGTTATATATTCTCTGTTGGTGTGTTCACACCTGCTTCTGTGAGTCTTGACTACTTTTGGATTTTGAGTTTCCTCCAAGGTTAGATTCTGTCTCCCACAGTGGTGTGCAAACTTGGAATCTATTTGTATTTGGTATTTGGTGTCTCTTCATTATTGCAGTTTGGTGTTGTAATTCCTCCTGTAGATCTCTTTCCTGAGCTTTGTATCTAGTGTAAATCAGTTCTGTGTATTCTGTTCTTGGTCCATGTTCAGACCCATTGGTCTTTGAGTATTTATGTCTGTTCTTGTCATTCTAGTATTTGCATATTCCTGAGTAGTGTTGAGCGGCATAGGCCATATTCGAATTCGCGATATTTCGCGAATATATGGACGAATATTCGTCATATATTCGCTAAATTCGCATATTCGTAATATTCACGTTTATTTTCGCATATGTAAAAAAATTTGCGTATGCGAAAATTAGTATATACAAAAATTTGCATAAACGAAAATTCGCAAATGCGAAAATTAGCATATACAAATGTTCGCATATGCGAAAATTCGCTCGCCAGTGTCACACAGTAGTATTAGAGCCTTCTTTACACCACACAAGCTGGAAGCAGAGAGGGGTGATCACTGTGATGTGCACTGTGAAAAAAAATAAAATAAAATGAATATTCGTAATTACGAATATATAGTGCTATATTCGCGAATTCGCGAATATGCGATATTCGCGAATAAAATTTGAATTGCGAATATTCACGAACAACACTATTCCTGAGTTATATAGTGTCTGTCTTCAGTCTAACCTTGTTCATCCCCTGCATATATCTTGCTTTACATAATTACTAGTTTTCCTGTTTTGTTCTTATTTTCATATCTGCCTTTTATCTTGTTTTGCTTCTTAGACTGTTGTCTGTACACACTATATTCCTGTTACCAAGTTTCCCTGATGTCTGTTTTGTACAACTTTGTATTCCTGCTGTAATTCTGTATTCTGGTTTATTGGCTGTGTGTCCCAGACCTGTACAGTACTTGTTTATTGTTTTGACTATGACGCTCATGTACGTTAGTTAGCGAAGGGAATGGCTCAATGCTGTGAGATGTCATTTAGGGCAGTTGTGCAAGTAGGCAGGGAAAAGGGGTTCTGGGATAAGCTTAGGGCACACTCTTTCCTGCCCTACACGAGGCAACATATTTATGACACCAACAAGGCATTCCTTGGAACAATCCATTTGATCATTTATACACTTATTACAAGCTCGTGTAAAGAATAGAATATTTGAATTTTATTTAAACTTTCAACTCAAGTCATTGTTAATCCCAAAACTATATAGTATTATGAATCCCAAAATTATATAGTATTATGCCAGAATAAAGTAGTTCATAAAACTTTCAAGAGTGGTAAATGGAACCTGGGGTAGAAAACAGCATTCAATTTGGACTTTGGTCGGAGAGGGGATATAGAATTTTCAATGTAATTGCTGCAGGAGATTAAATGCGCAGGATTAATCTGTGTCACGTTAGTTTCTAGGTCATTGTGGAATATCAGGGCTTCTATGTGGAGGGAATTAGCTGGAGGAATCACTAAATCTGCCTAATAGGTAAATGTTTCAGCTACTCCCTGGGCTTTGAAGTCAATCATTTCCAACAAAAAGGTTGACCTATTTTTAGACAGTAACCCTGATGAGATAATTATTTTCTGTCACACTGTTGATTTCAGATTAGCATTAGCACAATGTATCCTTCACTCAGATGTACTCTGTTCATCATCCCTTCTTCACAAGAACTTAACTCCCTGAAAAGTTTATTTAGAAAATAACACAACCATATTTACCCAGCGCAGTAAAAGCCAGTGAAGTGGATAGGAACTGAAAAAGTCTATCTTATAAGAAAATGTTTAAATGAATTTTCAATGGGCTTCAGGCTTAACCTAGATATGAAACACTGATTATAATAAGGATTTTAAGGGGACTAAAGTGTTCTAATCTGTAGGGCAAATAAGACAAGCAGTAAGCAAGAAGTGAAAGTTCTGAAGTGAAAGGAAAATTATATTAAGGGTTTGTTTGGGAACATTATAAGGATGTTTAGATGATTTTAAAAACCATCAGTTGTCAATAATGCAGACAGGGAAGAAAGCTCTCTGCCTGTGTGAGAATGAAAGGGGAAGTGGCGATTCCTGAACCACAGGACTGGCACTGATATTGGAAGATTGGTGCAGCCTTCATACTTAAAGAGTACCTGTCACCAATTAAAACTTTTAATATAGTGTTCCTTTTGTAATTAGCAGACACTTTCCCATTCACTTGCTTTTAAAATTATCAACATAAATACGTTTAAAATGTAATAGAAAAAACAGCCACTAGGTAGCTCTGTTCTGTTCCCTGCCACAATTAATACTATGAGTTTGGTCTCCTCCCAGCCTGACAAGAGACCAAACTTAGGAAGTGTTTCTCTATGCACTGAGCTTGATTGACAGCTGCACAGAGCCTCACTGAAATATGCACCGAGCTTGCGGTCTTCTATTCCTCAAAGCACTGCAATGATGTGAGGGTGGAAGTGGTCCCCCAGCAGGCTACAGTGATGATAAAATTACTCACAAACTCAAAGACATGCTTCATTCCTTTGTTTTATTTCTAACTAGCTGAATACCCGGCATTGCCCGGTTTTTCCTTCCTCATCCTTGTTGGGGAGGAAAATCAACAAAGGAGGAAGCTTTTGACTTCATATCCCGTCCTCATATATTGTTGTCATATCCCAACCCCATATCCCGTCCTCATATCCCGACCTCCTATCCCGTCTTCCTGTCCCATCCTCCTATCCCATCCTCCTATCTCGACCTCCTATCTCGACCTCCTATCCCATCCTCCTATCCAGACTTCCTATCCCATCCTCCTATCCAGACTTCCTATCCCGTCCTCCTATCCCGTCCTCCTATCCCGTCCTCCTATCCCGTCCTCCTATCCCGTCCTCCTATCCCGTCCTTTTTCCTTGACCTCCTATCTCAACCTCCTATCCCGACCTTCTATCCAGTCCTCCTATCTAGACCTCATATCCCGTCCTCATATCCCGACCTCCTATCCTGACCTCCTATCTCGACCTCCTATTTCGACCATCCCATGCTCCTATCTTGATCTCCTATCCCGACCTCCTATCCCGACCTCCTATCCCGACCTCCTATCCCGACCTGTAATATGTGTACCAGGTATTGAAATATCTCCAGCCGTACGGAAGTTATGTGAGAACATACATTTCCCATTGATTTGCATGTGACATTAAACAAAAACTCTGACCCTCACAAATGGGGTAGTCAAGGGTTAAATTAACTATCCTATATTTTAAGTGCACATATAAGTAACATGTGACCAAGTATTATCGAAATATCTACAGCCGTTTGGAAGTTATGCTGTAACATATATTTCCCATAGACTTGTATGGGACTTTAAACAAAAACCTCGACCCTGGCAAATGGGGGCGAGTAAGGGTTAAATCACCTATCCTATGTTTGTTGTTGACATATAAGTAACATGTGTGCCAGGTTTCATGTTAATATCTTTAGCCGTTTGGAAGTTTTTGTGGAACAGACACATACATACATACACACACGTTGAGTTTTATATTATATATATATTTCTCTTGTAAGCAACTTCAGAGAGTAAACAGTGTGAATTTCAACATAAGATGTCTGGTCTTACCCAGGTCCGATGGAATACGACCTTCTTAGTCATGCACACAGGTAGGACAGGTCAGGTGATTGATATAGGGCATTATACTTTCATACTTAACCCATAAGGTGCAAGGAATACAATTAACCCTTCATTTGATGCACTAATGTATCAAACTGCCTGACCACAGTGCTCTCTGCTGACACCTCTGTCCATGTCAGGAACTGTCCAGAGCAGGAGCAAATCTCCATAGCAAACCTCTCCTGCTCTGGACAGTTCCTGACACAGACAGAGGTGTCAGCACAAAGAGCACCGTGGCCAGACAGAAAAGAAATTAAAAAATAAAAGAACTTCCTGTGGAACATACAGGGCTGAGAAGTACAGGAAGGATTAAGATTTTTAAATAGACATCTCCATGGCTTTTGACACTGTAGATCACCAGCTCCTCCTCAGTAGTCTCCGCTCCATTGGTCTCAAGGACTCTCGCCTGGTTTTCCTCCTATCTCTCAGGCCGCTCCTTCAGTGTCTCTTTTTCTGGCTCTACTTTTTCTCCTCTTCCCCTTGCTGTTGGGGTTCCCAATGGATCAGTCCTTGGTCCTCTGCTGTTTTCACTCTACACATCCCACATTGGAATAAAAATCAGTAGATTTGGTTTCCAGTACCACCTCTGTGCTGATGACACCCAATTCTATATCTATTCCTCCGACATCACCCCTGCACGCCTACAAAATATGAGTAACTGTCTTTCTGCTGTCTCAAACATCATGTCCTCCCTATATCTGAAACTAAATATTTCTAAAACAGAACTTGTTGTATTTCCTCCATCAACTGATGTATCTAAACCGGACATTTTCATCTCTGTATGTGGCACTACCATAAGTCCCAGGCAGCAGGCGTGCTGTCTTTGAGTTATAATAGACTCTGATCTGTCTTTCACTCCCTATATTCAGTTCCTTTCACATTCTTGTCACCTGCATCTCAAAAACCATTTCATGAATCTGCTCTTTTCTCACTATTGAAACTGCTAAAACTCATTATTGCTTTGATTCACTCCCGCCTTGACTACTGTAACTCTTTACTAATAGGCCTTTCCTTTTCTAAACCCTCCCCTCTCCAGTCCATCTTCAATGCTGCAGCCAGACTCCTCTTCCTCTCCAGCGGTTACACCGACGCCTCCCCCTGTGCCAGTCACTACACTGCTTATCCATTCAGTCCAGAATACAGTCCAAAATCCTCAGTCTCACCCACAAAGCTCTCCACAATGCTGCACCTCCCTACATCTCCTCTCTCATCTCTGTCTACCATCCTACACGTTCTCTCCGATCTGCTAATGATCTCACACTAACATCTTCTATAATCCGAAACTCTCACTCCCGTCTCCAAGACTTTGCTCGTGCTGCACCTATTCTCTGGAACGCGATACCTCGATCCCTCAGACTCAACCACAACATCCACAGTTTTAAACGTTCCCTAAAGACACATCTCTTCAAGCAGGCCTATAACCTTCCCTAAGTGGCTTCCACTACTACCACTTTGCCCCATTTGAAACCTCTGGGTCTTTGAGATCTTAAAAGTTTAATATTTGACAGTCTCCCCCTACTCTCTATGCACTTTAGACATTCGGAGATTAGCTAGTGACTGGTTCACCCTCCTCTATGTAACCTTTCCTATTTAAAAATATGGCTGGACCATTGCATCAATAAAAGCACTTTATGCCTTCTGTCTCAACCACATTCCTCGTAGTCTGTAAACTCTCGCGAGCAGGGTCCTCACTCCTCCTGTGTAAATAGTTAGTGTGTTATATTATTATGTCTGATACTTGTGTTTATTTGTACCCCAAAATTATAAAGTGCTGCGGAATCCATATAAATAAAATTATTATTATTAATAAATATAAGTAATTTACAAATCTGTTTAACTTTTAAGAGTACCCCTTTAAATATATGTTTGTTAAAAAATAAATGTACATCCTTAAATGGGCAGATACAAAAACTTTTGATATGTTGTAAAGCATGTATAACCAATTGGTTTTGCAATTGCTTTCATTAGAAATTTTTTGAAAAAGTCAGTTAAACAACAGCCCCCCCCCCCCCCCCCCCCTGCCTGCTTGGACACATACTAGTCCTGCTGTGTCCATGCATCATCACCTATGTCATGGACACACTTCCTTGATTGACAGCTGTGAGCGCAGGGCTCACACCTGGAGGAAAAATCCTCCCACTGTCAGCTTGTGTCCCGCTACTGTCAGTGAGGACAAGCTGGGAGTTGTAGTTTTGCTAATGCTATAGGAGATGTGAGTAGACAGCTTATTGAGGGAGGGGGCGGAGACTGTACAGTGAGGCCACACCCCCTCCCTTTGGGAGGAATTCAGACTAGTGAGCTAAATTAAAAGTGTAATAAAAAAATAAATAAAGGTGCTAGACACATAAAAATTAGATGTACATGGTCAGGATTAGGTACTATAAAAAAAATTGTTGGATTTGATGGGTATGCTTTAACAAAAACAATAGGAAGCTTTCAAAGGTCAACAATTATCAAAATATCAATTTTATCAGTTAGAATCCATTTGTATTTACATTTCAATATGGTTACTTTTTTTTTTTTGCCTTCTCGATGCAACGACTTTACTTTTTTCAGTTACATTTTTCTTCTTCCTCAATAACACTTTAAAAAAAAAAAAATTAAACAGTAAATATATATTTCTTATTCTATTGACACCCTTAATTTTACCATGTAATGTATTGCAAACCCCCCAAAAATGGTTTGAAATAAAAAAAATTATTAACTCCTTGGGGACGAAGGGCGTATGCATACGCCCTCGCGTCCCGTCACTTAAGGACGGAGGGCGTATCCATACGCCCTCGGCATTTCCGATCACTGTCGCTCGCCGGGCGGTGATCGGACCGGGATGCCTGCTGAGACCCCCCCATATCGGCGATCGCAGCAAATCGCAGGTCAATTCAGACCTGCGATTTTCCGCGATCCGGGCACATTGGGTCACTGGTGACCCGATCTCCCGGAAAATAAGACTGATTGGAGCTGTCAGAGACAGCTCCGACCAGCCTAAAGCATAGGAGCGAGGTGGCAGTGTTGCCACCCCCTCCTATCCCCTGCCATTGGTCGGTCAGGCTGACCACCAATGGCAGGAGGGGGGCGGGGGGTTAGAGTTCATTTCCCCCTGCTCTGCGCACCGATCGAAGTCAGTACAGAGCGGAGGGAACACGGGCGGCGAGGGGGGGGACATGGCCCGGCTTACCCGGACCTGCGGCGGAGGCGGCGGCATCCCGGAGCAGCGGCGGCAGGAGGAAGAGCGGCGGCCGGAAAGTGCGGCTGAGATAAGGGATCTTCACTGTGGCCTTCTAAAAGCTGCAAAACTACAACTCCCAGCATGCCCACACAGCCAAAGGCTGTCTGGGCATGCTGGGAGTTGTAGTTTTGCAACATCTGGAGGGTCACAGTTTGGAGACCACTATATGGTGGTCTCCAAACTGTAGCCCTCCAGATGCTGCAAAACTACAACTCCCAGCATGCCCAGACAGTCAGGGATGCTGGGCGTGTAGTTCTGCAATATCTGGCCCTTCAGATGTGCAATATCTGGCCCTTCAGATGTGCAATATCTGGCCCTTCAGATGTTGCAGAACTACAACTCTCAGCATGCCTGGACAGTCTGGGCATGCTTGGAGTTGTAGTTTTGCAACATCTGGAGGGCTACAGATTGGAGGCCACTGTTCTTCCTCAGTTGTTGCATAACTACAACTCCTAGCATGCCCAGACTGTCCAGGCATGCTGGGAGTTGTAGTTCTGTTGCACAAATTTTCAAAATCAGAATTTTTTAGGGGCCAGTTCAGTTTTGAAGTGGATTTGAAGGGTCTTCATATTAGAAATACCCCACAAATGACCCCCATTATAAAAACTGCACCCCTCAAAGTATTCAAAATGACATTCAGTAAGTTTGTTAACCCTTTAGGTGTTTCACAGGAATGGCAGCAAAGTGAAGGAGAAAATTCAAAATCTTAATTTTTTACACTCGCATGTTCTTGTAGACCCAATTTTTTAAATTTTACAAGGGGTAAAAGGAGAAAAAGCTCCCCAAAATTTGTAACCCAATTTCTCTTGAGTATGGAAATACCTCAAATGTGTATGTCAAGTGTTCGGCGGGCGCAGTAGAGGGCTCAGAAGGGAAGGAGCGACAATGGGATTTTGGAGAGTGAGTTTTGCTGAAATGGTTTTTGGGGGCATGTCGCATTTAGGAAGCCCCTATGGTGCCAGAACAGCAAAAAAAAAAAACACATGGCATACTATTTTGGAAACTACACCCCTCAAGGCACGTAACAAGGAGTCCGGTGAGCCTTAACACCCCACAGGTGTTTGACGACTTTTCGTTAAATTCGGATGTGTAAATGAAAAAAAAAAACATTTTCACTAAAGTGATGTTTTTTTCCCCAAATTTACCATTTCTACAAAGGGTAATGGGAGAAAAATCCCCCCAAAATTTGTAACGCAATTTCTCCCGAGTACGGAGATACCCCTTATGTGGCCCTAAACTGTTGCCTTGAAATACGACAGGGCTCTGAAGTGAGAGAGCGCCATGCGCATTTGAGGCCTGAATAAGGAATTTGCAGTAGGGGTGGACCCGGTTACAAGGATGGGGCTTGTCTCCACCATAACCCTACGGCAGTGTCTCCCACAGGGTGCCTCCAGCTGTTGTAAGACTCCCAGCCTGCCAGGACAGTCTATGGCTGGCCGGCAACACTGGGAGTTGTGGTTTTGCCACAGCTGGAGGCGCCCTTTAGGAAACACTGCCTTATGAGACATTTTTCATTTTTATTGGGGGGGGGGGGGCGATGTGTAAGGGGGTGTATGTGTAGTGTTTTACTTTTTATTATTTGTTAGTGTTCTGTTTTTAGGGTACATTCACACAGGCAGGGGTTCACAGTAAGTTTCCTTGAAGGAAACTTGTGGGAGTTGTAGGGAGTTGTGGGAGTTGTAGTTTTACAACAGCTGTAGGCACACTGGTGGGGAACCACTGAGTTAGAAAACAGACTCTAGCTCAGTGATTCCAACCCATGTGCCTCCAGCTGTTGCAAGACTACAACTCCCAGCATGTACGGTTTGTCAGTGCACTCTGGGAGTTGTAGTTTTGCAACAGCTGGAGGCACACGGGTTGGAATCACTGTAATGTATTGCAGTTTAGACTTTTATCAGCGTTCTAACATCTGCAGGTTTTATTATGAATAGATTATATCATCATGGTCAACAGGATGCCTATCTTGTAGCATTGTGTTGTCATAGACTTGCATTGTACAAATATCTGTCATCATCTGGAAAAATGAGTTACATTTGAATACTGTTGGATACTTATCAAGTGTACACAATCTGATTGGAGCTCCGCTCCAAGAAAATATTCACAAAGAGATTTGAAAAAGGCAGCCAAATGTGACCCTTACTTCTATAGCATTTAGGTGCATGTAATAAAAACACTAGAATGTGAAATCCAAATACTTGGTTGACATTATATTAAGGGCACATTTAGAGATAAGCGAATTTTTTGGGAAAATTCGATTCGGACGATTCGCCGAATTTTCCGAAAAAATTTGGTTTGCTCCGAATTTATTTGCTGAAAATCGCTATTAAAAATGGCTATTACCAGGCTACAGAGAGCCTCAATAGGGGTGTAGAACACTTTGCCTTGTCATAACAGGCATAGGGTGTGTGCTGTGCTAGTGAAATAATACTGCTATTCAGTATGACATGCAGATCACAGGCGTCGCTATCAGAATCACTGCCGCACAGCCACACAATGACAGTCTGGTAATTGGAATGAGCAAACTTTAAATCCTTTTTTGAGGACCCATTGGAGGGTAAGTCTGGTGCCAGCAGCCGCGGTAATTCCAGCTCCAATAGTATATATTTGCTGATTTAAAAATGGAAAAATAGCAGTCCTACTAGGCTAGGAAGAAAATTTTGAATAAGGCAGAATTAATAGAGATAAATAAGAAAGAAAGGAAGTGTCTGATAATAAGAAATAAAAAATTATTACATTTATTGAATAATACTGTGAGGTCTAGGGCAGGGCCCTTGCCGCAGACAGCTCACTAAAATAGAATGGTAAAAGTTAGTTATAAACATTTAAAACATGACGTTAAAATAGTATTGCACTTAAACGGTGGGACAATGGTGGGGGTTTATAGTCCAATGTTTGTAATAAGATATGTCCAATAAACAGTTTTTGCAGCGCTGGAGGCTCGCAGTTACGAGCCCACTGAATATACTTGTATGCGCAGTAGCGCTAAAGATATATCCTCTATACCCCGACGGCACGGGGAAAAGTACAAGAGGGAAAATAGATCAAAGTCTTAGTGCCTCTTACCGGCTCCGACGAAAGCAGTCATATGCGCATAGCAGTGCTTAACGGTGATCCGGAGTGATGCCTCTCAGCCCCGGCAGCACAGGGAAGGTGTAGCAGAGGTGAAGATGTCCGGTACAGATGGTTATTGCGTAGTCCACTGGAAAAGGTAACGTTCATTTATAGCGTGTGGCAGCGCTGGAGGTCTTTGGTGTGGGATCCCTCTCTACCCCGACAGCGCGGGGAGAAGCTGAGAGGGCAGTAAAAGACCAATAGTGGTGGACATATCCAAATAGTCCCGACTTCTTGTGCAAAGGCAGTCTTGGACCAGACGCATTTCGGGGAGCAGCGTCCCCTTTTTCAATGGTGGATACGCTAAGACTGCGTGACATATATATTTGCTGCAGTGTAAACTACGGAAAAGCTCCTAGTTGTATCTTAAAATTTAGCTCACAGTCCACCACAAGGCCAGCTACCGCCTGTCCCAGACCCTGCCTCTCAGTGCACCCCCTTGCTCATGACTGAGTGTCCACTTGAAAAGGGAGAGACTGCAGTACCAGCCACTTGGACAGGAGCACATTCAGCTTCTGTGCTGTTGGATGAGTGGGCGCATACTGCAGTCTCTTGAACATGGCTTTGCTGATGGATTGCTGGTGGAATGACTGACTCAAAGTAGGAGGAGCAGGAGCATTTGGATAGACATAAGATGGGTATGACACACAGCTCCCTTCTGCTGAGGTGTGTTACGCCGAGCGGTCCGGGTCCCCGCTCCTCCCCGGAGCGCTCACAGCGTTCTCCTATTCGCAGCGCCCCAGTCAGACCTGCCGACCGGGTGCGCTGCGATAATGTTCCCAGCCGGGATGCGATTCGCGATGCGGGACGCGCCCGCTCGCGATGCGCATCCCGACTCGCTTACCAGACCCGTTCCCCGTCTGTGCTGTCCCGGCGCACGCACCCCCGCTCCTTAGGGCGCGCACGCGCCGGGTCTTTGCGATTTAAAGGGCCGGTGCGCCACTGATTGGCGCATGTGGTTTTAATCAGTACCTTCACCTGTGCACTTCCCTACTTATACCTCACTTCCCCTGCACTCCCTTGCCGGATCTTGTTGCCATTGTGCCAGTGAAAGCGTTTCCTTGTGTGTTCCTAGCCTGTGTTCCAGACCTCCTGCCGTTGCCCCTGACTTTGCTCTCCTTGCTGCCTGCCCTGACCTTCTGCTACGTCCGACCTTGCTCTTGTCTACTCCCTTGTACCTCGCTTATCTCAGCAGTCAGAGAGGTTGAGCTGTTGGCGGTGGATACGACCTGGTTGCTACCGCCTCTGCAAGACCATCCCGCTTTGCGGCAGGCTCTGGTGAATACCAGTAGCAATTTTGAACCGATCCACCGACACGGTCCACGCCAATCCCTCTCTGGCACAGAGGATCCACCTCCAGCCAGCCGAATCGTGACAAGGTGGTGGAGCCTTGGCTGACTGAAACAGGGAGCGGCGTGCCACTAAGTGATGCAGCAGGCTGGACCACTGCATTGGTGCCACAGTTCTCCCAGGCCACTTTATGGTGGCACTGCATATGTTGACCCAGGGCCATGGTGCCAACATTGGGACCCTGGCCACGCTTCCCCTTCTGCCGACACATATTGCATGGGGCCATGATAACCTCCTCCGCATGCTTGATCAAAAACTGCCACACTGCTGAGCAGCTGATTGTCCCCCCAACAGTCCGCACTGACTGACTGCTACTGCCGCAGACTCCAGGAACCCCTGTTCCACTACCTCCCGGGAAGGTAGGCTGCCGCAAAGCAGGTGGTCTACCCCGGGCACGTTTGGCTCCAGACTTCCCACTTCTGCCACCATGTTGACTGCCAACCATGCTACCACCTTGCTGGCTCAGCTGCTGCCTCACGGGCAACCTGCAAACCTCTTCTCCTGATGATGAAGAAGCCCCTTCTGCACCCAGCTCCCAAGTGCATCATCATTGAGTTGTGTCTGCATGTGTCTCAGGTTCCTCAACAGTGTCTGTTTCAGGAGCCTGAACTTTTACAACACCACCTCCCACACCACTCTCCTCATCACTACTTGCCCGCCAAGCAGAGGAAGCGGCAGATGTCTCCTCCACTTCTTGGCTGGGCAGTAGCTGCTGACTGTCCTCTATTAGATCGTCCTCAGTGAATAGTGGAGCTGAACCCACAGCATACGATACTTCTGTGGGGGAGAGAACAGCATAGGACAGAGGCAATGGGAGGACACGGACTGCTCCCGGGCCATGCCAACTGAGGGTTGTGTCTGAGGAACCCACCAACTGTTGACTAGTGTCAGATGTCACTTGTGATGAAGTGGATGACCGAGTTAACCAATCAATGATGGCAGATGGGTTGCTGGTCGAGACACGACCGCTAGCTGATACTGGGAGTTCAGGCCTCTCGCTGTGACTCCTGCTGCCACTCGCCCCTAGTCTGCTGCAACCTCCGCCTGATGAATTTAAGCCTCTGCCACTCCTCTGTGCTTGTCCTGGCACTTCTCTGCCTGACATACTTATACACCAGCTGAGTGCATATATGTTACACTTACGAGAGGAGGACTATATGCTCCACTATGCTTAAAACTGTATTTGGCTACAAAAGCAGGTGTGTAGTATTGGCTGGCCTTTCCGGATAACTAGGCCCTTATGACTTTAACAGGAACAAAAATGTACACTACGTAGGTGTACGTACAGTTTACACTTATGAGAGGAGGACAATATGCTCCGCTACAAACTGTATTAGGCTACAAAAACAAGTGTGTAGCTTGTCGGACCTTTCACAGAACTAGGCCCAAATTAGTTTAATAGGGGGGAAAATGTACATTACAAAGGTGTACGTACAGTTTACACTTATGAGACGAGGACAATACACTCCACTTAAAACTGTAATAGGCTACAAAAACAAGTGTGTAGCTTTGTCTGGCCTTTCACAGTAACTAGGCCCAAATTAGTTTAACAGGAAAAACAGCGGCGTTGCTAGGGTTGGTGTCACCCGGTGCGGTAGAAAATGTTGTCACCCCATACCTCCCCCCCTCCCCTCAGTAAGTTTTTAGCCTGTTTTGACAGACACCACTGTTGTAGTGCATTGTGAGAAATTCCAGTATAATAATCAGATATACCAGTTGCCACAGAATAGGAAAGTGTTAAAGAAGTTTTTCCCATTTAAATATACAGTTCCCAGAATTACTTAAAGGGGTACTCCACCGGAAAACATTTACTTTGATATCAACTGGTGCCAGAAAGTTAAACAGATTTTTAAATTACTTCTATTTAAAATCTTAATCCTTACAGTACTTAGCTGCTGTATGCTCCACAGGAAGTTGTGTAGTTCTTTCCAGTCTGACCACAGTGCTATTTGCTGACTGACACCTCTGTCCATGTCAGGAACTGTCCAAAGCAGGATAGGTTTGCTATGGGGATTTTCTCCTACTATGGACAGTTCTTGACATGGACAAAGGTGTCAGCACAGAGCACTGTGGTCAGACTGAAAATAAATTAAAAAAGAAAAGAACTTCCTGTGAATCACTTATACAGCAGCTAATAAGTACTGGAAGGATTAAGATTTTTAAATAGAAGTAATTTACAAATCTGTTTAACTTTGTAGCACCAATTGATAAAAAAAAAATGTTTTCCAATAGAGTACCCCTTTGAGCAGTGGTGAGGTTATGCTGGGAGTTGTAGTTTCACTCGCCATAACTGCAGAACTTACAAGTGACTACAGCTCTGATAGGACACAGAGAGGAGAATGTACAATGATATCAGTGATTACAGGTGACGTCTTCTCTATAGTCTTTTCTTATCTAATTCAGATGGTACATACCTCCTGGTCCAGCTAAAACTTCTGTCTGTAGAATGTGACGCCCAGACGTCTCCTCACTATGTCAGCGCATTCTCATCCTCTATATGAAAACAAGTATTATTATAAACCTGCCAGACACTGTATCCTCTAAATATAATACTACTATACACTATACTCTTTGATTATAAACCTTCCATACACCATACCCACTGAATATAATGCTACCACACACTGTACATTCTGAATATTATACCAACACATACCGTACACTCTGAATATAAATCTGCCACATACTGTACCCCTGAATATAATACCGCCACACACTGTACCCTCTGAATATAATACTACCACACACTGTACATTCTGAATATAATACCATCACATACTGTACCCTCTGAATATAAATCTACCACATACTGTACCCCTGAATATAATACCGCCACACACTGTACCACTGAATATAATACTACCACCCACTGTACCCTCTGAATATAATACTACCACAAACTGCGCCCTCTGAATTTAATGTTGCCATACAGTGCACCCTCTGAATATAATACCACAACCGCAGTAACACCCCTCAACATCCGTTAGCTGATGCTATTACCACGGGAGGGGGGTTTTGGTGGTGTTGCTAGTGGATGATGGGGGTGCTACTACTGGGGGGGGGGTTGCTGGAGGATGATGAGTGTGCAACTGGCCATCCCCCCTGGCAGTATAACCCCCATCATCCATCCGCAGGATCATCCTCCTGGCAGGAGCACCGCCATCATCCACCATCAGGATCTGCTGATGGAGGTGCTACTGCTGGGGGGGGGGGGGGGTTGCTGGTGGATGATGAGGGTGCTACTGCCAGGGGGGGGGGAGCATTAGGTAGGCAGCAGTTGCCCCACTTTACATAGGCAGCAGTTCCCCCACGTTAGGTAGCATATTTTCCCCACATAAGGCAGCATAGATTCCCCACATTAGGTAGCACAGATTCCCCACATTAGGTAGCAGTTTCCCCACATTAGGTAGCATAGATTCCCCCCATTCGGTAGCACAGATTCCCCACATTAGGTAGCATAGACTCCCCAAATTTGGTAGCACAGATTTCCCACATTAGGTAGCATAGACTCCCCACATTAGGTAGCATAGAATCCCCACATTAGGTAGCATAGACTCCGCACATTTGGTAGTAGTTACCCCACATTAGGCCGCAGGTTCCCTTGCAGGTTCCCCACAATGGGTCAAAGTCTCCCCACATTAGATCGCTGTTTAACCCCCCCCCCACAAAAAAAAACCACATACAACACAGACAGACACACACAGAGTCACAGTCACACACACAGAAAATAAGGCATACTTGGCACACCAGAAGGCCTCCTACATAATTCCAATACAAGAAATGATTGTGGGCAGGGGTGTAGCGCTCCTGAGTCCCCCTGCAACACACACACACACAGTCACATACACACACACAGAGTCACACACAGTCACATACATACACACACACACAGAGTCACACACAGTCACATACATACACACACACACACACACACACACAGAGTCACACACAGACAGAGATAGCGACAGACAGACACACACACTCACCCATCCAGCGCAGCGCTCCTTCTCTCCTGGAGCCCTGCGAGTGACGTCACTGACGTCCCATGCGGTGGTGCTGACGGACGGGCGCACAGCGGCGATTAAGGCCGGGGGGGGCAGCTGACGGACGGGCACACAGCGGCGATGAAGGGCGGGGGGGGTGCTGACGGGCGCACAGCACAGGTGAATGCCGGGAAGTGCTGTCGGACGGGCGCACAGCGCAGATGAAGGGGGGGGGGATGGGGGGTGCTGCGGAGCATCTTGGTGTCACCCCATTAGGTTGGTGTCACCCCACCGCACCCGGGTCGCAACGCCACTGAGGAAAAACAAACGTACACCACGCAGGTGCACATGCAGTTTACACTTATGAGAGGATGACAATATGCTCTGCTACAAACTGAACTAGGCTACAAAAACAAGTGTGTAGCTTTGGCTGGCCTTTCACTGTAACTGGCCCAAATTAGTTTGACAGGAAAAAAATTCGTACACCACCTATGTACGCACAGGTTACACTTATGAGAGGACAAAATTCTCCGCTACACAACCTGTATTAGGCACTAAAAGCAGGTGGCTATGGCTTTTAGTGCTCACCCTAAGTGGCCCCCTATTAGCTTTCGAGTTGTTGTACACCCCAGTGCAGCAGTACAGAGTCGCTGTGTAGTACACCCAAAAGTGTACTTTCTCTCTCTCTCTCCCTTCCCTCTCAGTGCTTTTCTGGAGTGATTTGAGCTTGTGGTGAATCACTGCTGTAAAGCTGTTTTTCTGTGCAATCTCTCTCTCTCTCTCTCTCTCTCTCTCTCTCTCTGTGCAATAAAACGCTCTCTCTGCAATAAAACGCTGAAATGGCTAGCTGTAGTGATGGCTGCCGATTATATAGGGCTGTGACATCACAGGGCTGGCAGCTGATAGGCTACATGTTGCATGTGATTCAGGGTGATACCGCCTACCCGCCTTCCCAGAGTTCCTTGTCCTAACATGTGGAGCAGCGCATAGCAACGACGTGCAGCGCATAGCAACGACGAAGGGGACGCACGCCGGAGGCCTGAAGCAGCGCGGACCCGACCCCGGCAACAGGTAATTATGCCACCGGGGATGGGGGGAGGCAACGGGGCAGCGGCGCCGGCAATGGGTGCCGCTGCCCCTTCTCTCCCCCTGGCTGTCAGCGCCGCTTCTCTCCCCCTGGCTATCGGCGCCGGTACCGATAGTCAGGGGGACAGAACGGGCAGCGGCGCCGAGAGCCAGTGGGAGATAAGGGCCGGCAGCAGGGCTCTAGACCCAAGGAAAGGCAGGGGGAGAGAAGTGGGCAGCGACGGCCTCTCTCCCCCTGCCTTTCCTGGGGGTGTATCAGCGTATAACACGCACATAGACTTTAGGCTAAAAATTTTAGCCTAAAAAGTGCGTGTTATACGCCGATAAATACAGTATAAGCAAAAAACTACAGGTCACACCACGCAAGAAAAGAGCCCTCATACCCAACCATATATGGAAAAATGAGAAAGTTATAGGTGATCAAAATAGAGCAATTTCAAACTAATTTTGTTAAAATAGTTTGAGATTTTTTTTAAAGTGATACAATCATAGAAAAGCTTATAACATGGTATAATTTTAATCATATTGACCCACAGAATAATGAAAATATATCATTTTTACCGTAAATTGTACGGCCTGAAAACAAAACCTTCCAAAATTTGCTTAATTGTGTTTTTCTCTTCAATATCCCCACATAAATAATATTTTTTGGTTGGTTGTGCCGTACATTTTATGGTAAAATGAGTGATGTCATTACAAAGTAAAAGTCACTTAGAAAACAAACCCTAATATGGGTCTGCAGATGAAAATATAAAAGAGTTATGATTTTTAGAAGGCAAGTAGGAAAAAATGAAAATGCTAAAATAAAATTTGCCTGGTCCTTAAAGGGGTACTCTGGCCCTAGACATTTTATCCCCTATCCAAAGGATAGGGGATAAAATGTCTGATAGAGGGAGTCCCGCCATTGGAAACCCTTGCAATCTCTCCTAGAGCACCCACTTGTCATCAGCCTCATGGAGCAAAGATCGCTCCGTGTCTGATGACCCAGGATACAGGGGCCGGAGTATCATGACTTCACGGCTCTGCCCCTCATGACGTAAGTCTATGGGAGGGGGCGTGGTGGCCGTCACGCCCCCTCCCATAGGCTTGCATTGAAGGGGTGGTGTGTGATGTTATGAGGGGCGGAGCCGTGATCTTGGTACTTAATGGCAGTCATGCTACCTCTGGCAAGCACATGGAGGGCTGTACGGCCCCAAAAGAAATGCCACCCTACACCATTACTGACCCACAGCCAAACCGGTCATGCTGGAGGTTGTTGCAGGCAGCAGAACGTTCTCCACGGCGTCTCCAGACTGTCACATGAGCTCAGTGTGAACCTGCTTTCATCTGTGAAGAGCACAGGGCGCCAGTGGGGAATTTGCCAATCTTGGTGTTCTCTGGCAAATGCCAAACGTCCTGCATGGTGTTTGGCTATAAGCACAATCCCAACCTGTGGATGTTGGGCCCTTATACCACCCTCATGGAGTCTGTGCATACACAAGCATGGTGTCCTTTATATATTTTCCTGTTAAACTAATTTGGGCCTAGTTACTGTGAAAGGCCAGACAAAGCTACACAATTGTTTATGTAGTCTAATGCAGTTTTAAGCGTAGTGCAGCGCATTGTCCTATTCTCATAAGTGTAACATATACACACTCAGCTAGTGTATAAGTATGTCAGGCAGAGACGTGCCAAGACGTGCACAATAGAGTGGCAGAGGCCTAAATTCATCAGGCACCGGCAGAGGTCGCGGCAGAGTAGGGGCGTGTGGCAGTAGGTCTGAGCTCCCAGTGTAAGCTAGCAGTCGTGTCTCGACCAGCAACCCAGCAGCCATGATTGATTGGTCCACTTCATCCCAAGTGACATCCAACACCCCCAATCACCAGTCGGTGGGTTCCTCAGACTCAACCCTCAGTTGGCATGGCCCTCATGCTGCTGCCACCTCCAGGCTCTGTCATTGTGCCGCCATATGGTCTCCTCATGCTGATTCTGCCACCTCCAGGCTCTGTAATTGTGCCGCAAAATGGTCTCCTCATGCTGATGCTACCACCTCTAGGCTCTGTCATTGTACTTCCATGGATACTGCAAACTCATAATTAAAGGTGCTGATCCCCAGTTACAGAAATTCCTTTGCATTAGACCACAAGTAAGTATGGAGGACATGGAGCATTAGCTTAAACTTAACTTTACTTAGGATAAAATATATGGACCCAAATTTTTTTTAAATGTAACAAAAGGAAAGGTGTGCAAAAAACACCATGGGCCACCTACACCACCAAGTATTGATGCGATGCAAAGACCTCTAAAAAGGTGGAAGGGAACAACGAATGGTCCATTGTGACAGGTGGGGGTCAAAACTTCCCCTGTAAGGCCCTACTCTTGCACTATTAATAAGTGTTACTCATGTTTGACTTCACAAAGGAACCTCGGCTTCACACAGGAACCTCTCCCCATTTCCAAACCTTTTCTGTATTAGAGATACTATATTCCTTTAAAGGGATACTCCGGTGCTTTGTAATCAGTGCCCGGAGAGTGTTCGCTCCGGGACTGATTACCGGCGACCGCAGGGCCGGCGGCGTGTGACATCACGCCTCCGCCCCCGTGTGATGTCACGCTCCGCCCCTCAATGCAAGCCTACGTAGGCTATCACGCCCCCTCCCGTAGGCTTGCATTGAGGGGCGAAGCGTGATGTCACAAGGGGGCGGAGGCGTGACGTCACACGCCGCCTGCCCTGCGGTCGACCATAATCAGACCCGGAGCGAACACGTTACGGGTCTGATTACAAACGGGGTTCTGCGTGCATGATCCCGGGGGTCCCCAGCGCCGGGACTCCCGCGATCAGGCATCTTATCCCCTATCCTTTGGATAGGGGATAAGATGTTTAAGCACCAGAGAACCCCTTTAAGCTTCACTAGTCCTGCAAGTAGGAAGTAATTTTCTTATGGGAATCATTATCATGAACGGGAGTATCTGGTCCAGTCTAGAAGAGGGTAAAGTAAGGGTCTTTTCACAAGGCAGAACTTCCGCTTGCAGGCAGGGCCGCCGTCAGGGGGGTACACCCAGTACTCCAGTAGGGGGCCCGAGCCCTCGCTGCACCCCCCTGCAGTCCCCGCAGCACAGAAGTGGGGGACCACTGTTTACACAGCAATCTCCTAATTCTGGGTCTGGCCGGTCCAGGACGCACTAAACTATAAGCGTGTCTTACAGGCGCGCCTATAGTTCAACGCGGCGCTCAGGCTCGGCGGATTTACAGAGAGAAGAGCCATTGGCTCCTCGCCCTGTCGATCTTGCAGGCACTAACAAGAGGCCCGGGCATCTGTCCTCTGTGCTCCGGCCCATGAATGACAACATCATCATGCGCCGGAGTACAGACCGGAGAAGACGACAGAAGAGAAGAGGCCATGGACAGTGCTGGAGCCAGGTTTAATATGTTTTTTCTTTTTTTTTAATCGATGCCCAGGCTTTGAGCTGTGTAAGGGGCCCCAAAATTTCTGATGGCAGCCCTGCTTGTGGGATTCCCCCTCAAATTAAAGCCCATAGACTTCTATGGGATTCCGTCCTCACATTCACACTTCTAAATTTCCACAGCATAGAGCACTGTGGTCAGACAGAAAGGAAATTTAAAAAGAAAAGAACTTCCTCTGGAACATACAGCAGCTGATAAGTACTGGAAGGATTAAAGGAGTACTCCGGCGCGCACTTTTTTCCCATTTATCCCATCCGGGCTGCAAAATAAAAGAAAACACACTTTCTCTTACCTGCATACGCTCCCCCGGTGCTCCGGTACAGGTGTTCGGTCCCCGGGCTGTATTCTTCTTACTTCCTGTTAGCCCGGCACGTCACACGGAGCTTCAGCCTATCACCGACCGCAGCGATGTCCCGCCTCGGCCGGTGATAGGCTGAAGCTCCGTGTGACGTGCCGGGCTAACAGGAAGTAAGAAGAATACAGCCCGGGGACCGAACACCTGTACCGGAGCTCCGGGGGCTCGTTGGCAGATAAGAGAAAGTGTGTTTTCTTTTATTTTGCAGCCCGGACAGGATAAAAAGGAAAAAAGTGCGCGCCGGAGCACTCCTTTAAGATTTTTTAAATAGAAGTAATTAAATCTGTTTAACGTTCTGGTACCAGTTGATAGAATTTTTTTTTAATGGAGTACCCCTTTATATCTAGTGCACATTCAGTTAAAATCATTGAAGGGGCGTAGGTATAGGGGGTGCAGAGGTAGCAGCCTGCACCCCCTTTTCCTACGCCCCTCACACTTAGAGGGTCCCAAAGCACATAGGGGTCCAATAAGAGACCATTAGGGGTTCCATAGGAGACCAGTATTATGATTGGCACATGGGGTCCAGTTGCAGATTTTGCATCTGGGCCCAGAAGCTACAAGTTACGCCTCTGGATCACTGCTCTTTTTCAAGTATGTGAAATGTCAGAATGCTGGAGACAATTATTTATTTACAGTGTGAACTCAGGTAGAAGAAACAGACATTGTGCACATCTACAATCTTGTATAATGATCTGATTGCTTCTCAGCATAATATCAAAAACTAACAGGTTGTTAGTATACATTTTTGATCAAAAAGTACAAGCCCACTCGCCACGTCAAGGCCACCTATCCAGAGTGGGTCCCTAACGTCCCTAGCATAAAATGGCGCAGCACCGGGCGGCGACCACCACCGCCGCGACACCAATGCCCACAGGGGGTGCTGCACTCTTCCCCACCCCCTCAGCCCAAACCTATATAGGTGGTAATTAGCCACACTAGGGCCATTTCACTCCTAGCTGCCTCCCAGTCTGACTGGGAGAGCAAGGTAAGTGAGCCATTACACCTTGTTCACACTGGTGTGGTGCGGGGCGGCGTCTGTTGCTGCCGTGGCGCTGTGTCTGCGGGCGGGTGCGGCCTATAGACTGGTTTGAGAGGCATTGGGGCCACTCTGCCAGTGGGTCGCTTCCCCCCCGTGGGCACCTGTGTTGCGGCAGTGGTGGTCGCCGCCCAGTGCTACGCCATTTTATGCTAGGGACGTTAGGGACCCACTCTGAATAGGTGGCCTTGACGTGGCGAGTGGGCTTGTACTTTTTGATCAAAAATGTATACTAACAACCTGTTAGTTTTTGATATTGTGCTGAGAAGCAATCAGATCATTATACAAGATTGTAGATGTGCACCATGTCTGTATTCTACTCAAATTCAAATTATTTATTTACGTTTTACGGAAACTTCAGTTTCACAATAAAATGCATTGGCGTCTACGGCGACCAAAGATTACCGAGAAGTCCTAAATCAAGTAGATGTGCGGAATGCCGGCCCATGTTCGCCGGCAGACATTCCACACATTTTCGGCCATGTGAGCCTAACGCAACCTACATTTCCCATGAACCCTCTTGCTTTGGATGTGGCGATTAGGAGAAGGCCAGGGGGAACTCATTAGACTCATAAGTGGGTTGAGGTCAGTTCACATTGTGCAGGTTTTTATGCATTTTGTTATTCAAAGTGCATTTATTGAGGAATGTGATTTGACCTATAATGACAATTGAGGTGGTATATGAGAATTTGACATCTTTATTCTGTGTTCACACATTGCATTTTACTGCATCTTTCACACATGTTTACTACATTTTGGCTGTTTCTACTGCTATCCAGGGATGCTGGGAATTGTAGTTTTGCAACAGCTGGAGACACACTGTTTGGAAAACCCTGCTCTAGTTTGTTGGTATGAGTGATACAGTAGATCTTTAAGCAAAGACAAAAACCTTCAGAAGGAATTGATAAGAAGCTTCCATGTATTTCTTAAATCCCAAGTAAACATGTACCCAGCAGTCAATAAACCAATATAGTCTGATGTCTTCTTTGTCTTTCTTCATTCTCCAGTTTGCAATTTCACTTTGCAGCTGAATATTGATTTATTCCTTAAAGTGATAAAGTTGTTGCCATCTTCAAATACATTCTGTTTTTATTCATTGTCTTACATTGTAAATTTTCATTATATGTGATACCTATATTGTCCCATTGTTTTCTCTTAAATTACAGTGACCCCCCCCCCTGACCTACAATGGCCCGACATACGATCATTTCAACATACGATGGCCTCTCAGTGGCCATCGCATGTTGAAGTCGGCATCAACATACGATGCTTTTGTATGTCAGGGCCATCGCATAAACAGCTATCCGGCAGCGCAGACTGCTTCAACTGCCACCGGATAGCCGTTTACGGTGCCCCGTGTGGTCCGCTGATGATCACTTACCTGTCCTTGGGGCTCCGGCGCGTCCTCTTCTGGATCCCCTGCATCGTCAGCGCTCTCCTTCATCATCACGTCGCTGCGCACGACATCCCGTCATCCAATAGGAGCGGCGTGCGTAACAACGTGATGGCGGCGATGGAGAGCGAGGATGCCGGGGAAGCAGAGGCCTTGCCGGAGCGTCGGGGACACCCTGGGAACGCAGCGACAGTGATGGAGGGCGACATCCAGGGCAGCGGTGACGAGCAGTGACGTCCGGAGCAGCGGGGACACGTGAGTATAACCTCCAATACCAGTGGTCTTCAACCTGTGGACCTCCAGATGTTGCAAAACTACAACTCCCAGCATGCCCGGACAGCCGTTGGCTGTCCGGGCATGCTGGGTGTTGTAGTTTTGCAACATCTGGAGGTCCGCAGGTTGTAGACCACTGTCCTGTACTTTACATTGCACGGATCCCCCAACATACGATGGTTTCAACTAACGATGGTCCATTACCATCATATGTTGAGGGACCACTGTAATTTAATTGGTCAGTAGAGATAACCCGTATGCTCGGTTAGGTAGAACTTCTCCTTACATTGAAGGTTGTATATTAGGGTACATTCACACAAGCGGATCCCCAGCAAGTATTATGCTGCAGATCCGCCGCTGAAGGACCGCTGTATGCTGCTTTTACAGGTGCCTGCTCAAAGCAGCAATACGCCGCTACGAGCAGACACACTGCGATGTGCGGGTTCTCGTGCGCATGCGCAGTATACTTGCACATCGCAGCAGCTCTCGACCTAGCTCACAGAGCAGGGGGAGCGGCCGCGATGTGTGCGAGTACACCGCGCATGCGCAGCGACTCGCACATCGTTTCAGTGTGTCTGCTTGTAGCTTTTATTGTTGCTCCGAGTAGGCACCTGTAAAGGTAGCATACAGCGGTCCTTCAGCGGCAGATCTGCAGCGTAATACGTGCTGGGGATCCGCTCGTGTGAATGTACCCTTAGGCTGTGTTCACATGTTTTGGTTTTAATGCATTTTCACTGCATTTTGCTGTGATTTTTGCACTATTTTACTGTGCTTTTGCAAATCGCTGTAAAAACAACCAGTTTTTACCACAATTTGCCTAATCGTTTAGGCTAAGTTTCTATATTTTTTTTTTTTTTTTTTTTTTAAACGCCAATTCTGCCGAATGGCATTTTTTCAGCCAAAAAATGCTGCGGCCAGATGTTAGCTGTAAATCAATCAGAAATCACAAAATTCTTATGCCACTTGGCGTTTTTTACTCTGATGTTTTTTTAATCCTTTTGGCGTTTTTTCACTCTTTTTTGGCGTTTTTCAGCTCCTTGGCGGTTTTCCAAAATCGCAGCTTGTTGAGCTACTGGAAATTTTTTTGTCAAAATCGTGGCGTTTTTTTCTCAAAATCGTGGCGTTTTTCTCCCGCCAAGAAAAACGATATGTGGGTTTTAACTTTGGCGTTTTTGCAGGCGATTTTAATTCTATTTTGGACTTTAGCGATCCAAAAAAGTGATGGAGATACCTTTTTTAATAAAATTTCGTAGGGTACCATTAAAAAAAAAAAAAAAAAAAGATACAGTAGTGAAGGAAAAAATTGTATCTAACGAAATTTATCTTTTTTATAACAACATTTTTTGTCATTTTTAAAACAGGGATCAATTTATGTGGGCGGGCGGGGACCTAAAAATGTAGCCGACAATAATAAAAATGTAGTGTGTGTGTGTGTGTGTATTTTTCACTTTTTTTTCCTTTTTTATTTTTATTTTTTAAGGTAGTACTACTACTCCCAGCATGGAACACACTGTTCCATGATTGGAGTAGTAGTACCTGTACTAATAGACAGATCGCCCGTTGCGATCCTCCTGTATTATGTATAGATGCGGCCGGCCACTCTTCTATGGTCCCCTGCACTGCCGTATATATACACCTATTCATATTTCCCGCAGAGAGCGGTGATTGGCTGCCACCACCCGGCCAATCCCCACTCTGGGCGGAAAATATGAATGAGTAATGTTCTATTCACATCACTGGCCAGAGTATAGTATAGAGATGTGAGCGCTGTATAGAGCCGCTCCGCATCTCTGCTATATTATGGATGATCGCATTGGGTGTCACGACTGACACCCGGGGCGATATGTCTATTAGTACAGGTACTACTAATCCCATCATGGAACAGTCTGTTTCATGCTGGGCAGGGGCGTCACTACGTTAAAACTTTCGGGGCACCTGCCCCGAATGTGAACCGCTGGTGCCCCGAACGTATGAACTCCCTGCGGTGTCTGTGCTGGGAAACAGTAGCCGCACAACCAGGCTGCTGTTTGCCAGTGGCAGCGTGCCGGTGGGACACCTGCTTTATTGATTACAGTACCATAGGGCAGGCCCTTTAACAGACCGGGGGTTGCTGGTAACAGACGTGCATGCCGCGGTGCGCAGGCATGTCTGTTATCAGGGACAGAAGCAATGGCGGATCGGCCTGAAAATTCCCCCCAAACCCCTTCCCCCCCACACTATAGCATGGTGGAGTGGGACAGCTCCCACTCCACCAATCCCTCACCCTTCTCGCATGCCGTTCCATTTTTGCAAAGTGAGCGCCGCGGGGACACCATCCACTGCAGGCGCGAGGACGTCACATCATTGCGTCGGCTCCTGGAGATCACGTCCCCGCAGCTCACACTCTGCAAGAATGGAAGAGCGTGTGAGAAGGGTGACGCTGCGGAGGGGAAAGCTGCAGAGCCAGACAGAGCTGGAGTGCTATATTGTACAGGGGAATTATTAAAATGGGGGGGGGGGGGCACACATTATAAGTAAGGGGCACATAACAGGGGGTCGCTATATGTGGCAGGCACATGACCCCTAACATATAATACCCCCCTGTCATCTCCCCCTCACATATACTGGCCCTTTGTCATGTGCCACATCATATATAAGGGCCCTTTTATGTGTATCTGCCCCCATGCAACCGCCCCTGGGGGCAAATGTCGGGGGCCTTTATATATGATGTGGCACATGACAAAGGGCCATTATATATGAGGGACAGATGACAGGGGGGTATTATATGTTAGGGGTCATGTGCCTGCCACATATAATGACCCCCTGTTATGTGCCCCTGACTCCCTGTTATGTGCCCTTTTATGTGTAAGTCAGGGGCAGATGTCAGGGGGCCATTATATGTGAGGGGCACATGACAGGGGCCATTTTAAGTGAGGGGAAAATGTCAAGGGGGCATTATATGTGGTGGGCACATGACAGGGTGGCTCTCCTGTCATGTGCCCCCTACATATAATGCCGCCTTGACATTTGCCCCTCACTTATAATGCCCCCTGTCATGTACCCCTCACATATAATACCCCCCTGTCATCTGCCCTTCACATATAATGGCCCCTTGTCATGTGCCCCTCACATATAATGTCCCCTTGTCATGTGCCCCTCACATATAATGGCCCCCTGACATTTGCTCTTCACCTATAATGCCCCCCTGCCTTTTTCCCCTCACATATAAGGCCTCCTGACATGTGCCACTCATATATAATACCACCTGTCCTGTGCCCTTCATATAAAATGCCCCATGTCCTCTGCCCCTCACATATAATGCCCCCTGAGCGGCAGGACAGGGGGAATTATATGTGAGGGGGCAGGACAGGGGGCATTATATGTGAGGGGCACAGCACAGGTGGAATTATATGTTAGGGGCACAGGACAGAGGGCATTATTATTATGTGGGGGGGGGCAGAGTGTTTACCCAAGAAATGCTTTATATATACACTATACCTCTGGAATGCTAGTTTGGTTTTTATGAGCCACAATACATTACGGTATTGTATTTAGAGGATGCACGGCAAGGTTATATTCAGAGAGTGCAGTATGTGGTGGTAGTATATTCAGAGAGTGCAGTATGTGGCAGTATTATATTCATAGAGCGCAGTAGGTGGTTGAATATAATACTGCCACATACTGCACTCTCTGACTATAATACTGAGAGTGCAGTATGTGGTAGTTTTATATTCAGAGGGTACAGTGTGTGGTAGTAATATATTCAGAGGGTACGGTGTGTGGCGGTTTTATATTCAGAGGGTACAGTATGTAGTAGTTTTATATTCAGATGGTATGGTGTGTGGCAGTATTATATACAGAGGGTACAGTGTGTTCTAGTATTTTCAGAGTGTGTACAGTGTGTCAGAATTATATTCAGAGGGTGTGTGCCAGTATTATATTCAAAGTATACAGTGTTTGGCAGTATTATAATAATTATTGTTTTCATATAAAGGATCAGAATGCGCTGACATAGTGAGGAGACGTCTGGGCATCAAATTCTGCAGAGAGAACATTTAGCTGGACTTGGTGGTATGTACATCTGAATTAGATAAGGGAAAACTATAGAGAAGGTGTCACCTGTAGTCACTGATATCATTGTGTATGCTGCCTGACAGTCCCATCAGAACTGTAGTTCTGCAGTTATGAAACAACCCCCAGTATAACCTTACCACATACTTAAGGTCATACTGGGAGCTATAGTATTAAATGGTAACAATTGGTATATTTGATTATTATAGTTGAAGTAATTTTCCGCAGCGCTCTACAGCACAAGCATCCATAACTTCACTCCAAGTAGGGAACCTGTTAAAAACTTGAACCCCCTGCTACTGCTGCTTTCATCTGAACCCCACCTCAGCTTAGAACATAGAGTGGTCTCACCTAATAATCCGTGCTATGGCTATAACGCTCCTCATTTGCACTTGTGTTCCCTGTCCTGAAGTAACATCAGCCGACAGCCAATAAGACTAACCCCTACCTCAAACCCCAATGCAAGGAACAACATTTTTTTTATAGTCATGCGACATTAAGTGGCCCCGCCCCTTGGCCCCTCCTTTTTGTGGCTCCACCCTAAGCCACGCCCATGGCCTGTACCCTAGCAACGCCCCTGATGCTGGGAGTAGTAGTACTACCTAAAAAAAAAAAAAGAGAGAAAAAAGTGAAACACACACACTTTATTTAAAAAAAATTAAAATTTTGCTATAAAGAATATAAATTTCGTTAAATAAAAATGTTTCCATCATTATTGCACCTTTTTTATTTATTTATTTATTTATTTCTTTTTTGTATCCAACAAATTTTGGGTATAAAAAAAACTGCCAAGGTGCAATTTCCACACAAATGAAAAAACGCCAGAAAAACGCCAGAAAAAAAACGCCAGACGCAGGAAATTGCACTGGCGTTTTTTTCAGGCGTTTTTTTCAACCCAAAAAACGTAGCCTTATACTGCAGTCATATCTTTGTGTTGCTTTATATGCCAAAAAACCACAGTCAGAAACAGACAGAGAGGCATGACCTAGGGTTATGGCTGCCACTTTTTTTGCAAAAAAAGAATTAATTATATATGCGTAACATCACAGGATACACATATGCGGGGGGGAAATTTTGTCCTATTCTGACTCCTATAACTTTTTTATTTCTCCTTATAGGGGCCTGTATGAGGGCTCATTTTTTGCTCCCCAATCTGTAGTTTTTAAAGGGGTAGTCCAGTGGTGAAAAACTTATCCCCTATCCTAAGTTTGAGATCGCGGGGGGTCCGACCGCTGGGGCCCCCTGCGATCTCTCTGTACGGGGCCCCGGCTCTCGGCCCAGATAGCGGGTGTCGACCCCCGCACGAAGCGGGGGCCGACACGCCCCCTCAATACATCTCAATGGCAGAGCCGGAGATTGCCGAAGGCAGCGCTTCGGCTCTGCCATAGAGTTGTATTGAGGGGGCGTGTCGGCCGCCGCCTCGTGCGGAGGTCGACACGCCCCCTTCCCGCGGGCTGTCGGGGCTCCGTACAGGAGATCGCAGGGGGCCCCAGCGGTCGGACCCCCCGCAATCTGCAACTTATCCCCTATCCTTAGGATAGGGGATAAGTTGCTCACCACTGAGTCACCACTGGACTACTCCTTTAACAGTACCATTTTTGTTTTGATGTGACTTTTTGATTGCTTTTTTTTTTTTTTTTTTTTATTACATTTGGGAGTTTCCGGTAGTTACTAACTACAACTCCCAGCATGCCCTGATATAGCCTGTGGCTCAGCAGCTGCCCCAAACAAAAACTACAACTCCCAGCATGTTGGACTATATAGTAGTATATAGTATAGGTCAGTGTTTCCTCAAGCTGTTCAAAACTACAACTCCCAGCATGCCCGGACAGCCGTTGGCTGTCCGGGCATGCTGGGAGTTGTAGTTTTGCAACAGCTGGAGGAGCTCTGGTTGGGAAACACTCGTATAGGTTATGGTGCAACATTCTGGGAGTTGGAGGATTGGTTGGATAAATACCGGCCATTGCATTGCCGGTATTTTTTATATAAGAATAATGGCAGGGTGGCCAAAATATCAGCTGTGCCGGTAAAATACCGGCCAGGTGGCAACTCTACCTGGGGTCCACTATGCCCCGGGGCCGCCACGCCTCTCTCTGTCTCCATGTCTGTGTTATTGACACGGGTACACACATTGACACACTTGGCACCTCAGAAGTGCATGCAGACTCATGTTGCGAGCATCTTACTACAAACAGACAGCGCATGCGCAGGGGCCCTGAGGTTCAATCTCGGTTGCAAAAACAAAGCATAAAACAAAGGTATACATCGGGAGTACTGCCCAATAGATACCTTTGACAAATCCCTTAGCATCCACTGCTCATAGTCTCTCATTGTGAAAAATTAAGCTCATAAGATGATTTACTTACATATACCTGCCCAATGGAGGACAGAAATACACATTTTGCCTTAATTGGCTAAATGAGAGGCTATGGATATGTTTGGACGTATGTACAGGAAGCTTTTCTGGTTTATATGGCAAATATACACTGCAGGCTCAGGGTGACACTAGATTAGCAATGTCCTGTTTAAGATAGTTTTTTAAAAAGGTAGTTTTTGCTAAATATTTGGGATTTGTTTACCAACACAGAGGAGCATATTGAAAGACATACTTAACCCCAAAAAAGATGCTGCAGGAAATTTTGCTAGTGCATGCAGAGGGGAGGTTGCTGCTTCAGTGTTTTATTGAAGGAAAATTTAGTTTGGGAACGTACTTGTTACAGAGTTCTGGACTCAGTGGTCAGGTCTATCCCAGGACTTCTTTTGGTCCCTATTTGGAGTATTGCCTGATTTGCTCTTGACACTTTAGAAACGAATATGACTTTGGCAGTAATTATGACTATGGGGTTCTCTAGCGCAAGTTCAGATTGTACTTACTGACTCACTGACCATGATCTTCTCAGGGGTGTATCTGCATTGACTTTCTGTATAAATGGCACAGGATCCTGCTCCAATCTTGGCCGTGCTGAGATGCTTCCTATGGGTGCATCCAGGTAAGTATCTCCCAACTTGTAGATCGGTCTGCTAACTGGACTGGGGCCTTGAGGCAAGCAGCATCCAGTTCTTTGGTGCAAAGAAAGCCCTGGGATAAATTTCTCTCTCCTGCTACCCTTCATGCTGCTGGCATGTTTTTGGGAACTGGCTACTTCCTGTTTCAGTGGCCTCCCTCAGACTACAATCCCCAGGATCCTTAGTTTCAAGGTGGAAGGTGATTTATTTCCCTCCCACACATCGGTCACCTGACCCATTGCAGCACAGCACAACCTGACCCACAAGCAGTGAATCTTGAATGATGAATGCACACTCATGTGTGCCAGTAATATAACCAGGATTGGCTTTGATACACAATAAATGTAGCAGCCAAGACCTATTTAGCACCTGTATTGTCTCGGGCCACAAGGCAAGTACGAAACGGTCAAAAACAACACTCATTTTGTAAGCTGCAGGAAATGAACTTCCAAGGAAAAGAAAGAGAAACAAACTTGACACCAGCCACCAATCTCAGGTAAGGGAAGTATATTAGTAACTAGACTAAACTTTGCTGGCACTGCCCTACAATAAAGAAAACAAAATCCTAAAAATCTTCTTTAAACTGAGCCTACAGTTTCTTTCTGCTTTTCCATAGGAAACACTACTCTACAATTTGGGCAGTAGGTTGTGATGTTGTGTAACTTGTGTACAAACTCTGTAATGTGATGCTGCAGCAGGTGTCTGTGGTGTGGTGCAGTAACCCTTGAATTGCCTTGCAGCTGTAACCAGACTAGGGAACAAATAGACACAGCATACATGTAAAATGGCGGCACATTGTTAAACAGTAGAGATGAGAAAATTTTTGAAAAATTCGATTCAGCCGTAGCACGCATAGTGTGTGTGCTGGATTAGTGAAATAATACTGTTATTCAGTATGACATGCAGATCAGAGGCGTCGCTATTAGAATCACTGTAGCAGAGCCGCACAATGACAGAGCCTGGAGGTGGCATCACTATGAGGATACCATACTGTATAGTGGCTGAATGACACAGACTGCAGGTGGTGGCAGCATGAGGAGACCATATAGTGGCTGAATGACACAGCCTGGAGTTTGAAGCAGCATATTGTGGTTGAATGACACAGCCTGGAGTTGGTGGCAGCATGAGGAGTACATATAGTGGCTGAATGACACAGCGTGGAGGGGGAGGCAGCACGAGGAGAACATACAGTGGCTGAATGACACAGCCTGGAGTTGGCGGCAGCATGAAGAGACCACATAGTGGATGAATGACACAGCCTGGAGTTGGCGGCAGCATATAGGGGCTGAATGACACAGCCTGGAGATGGCGGAAGCATGAAGAGACCATATAGTGGCTGAATGACACAGCCTGGAGGTGACGGAAGCTTGTGGAGACCATAAAGTGGCTGAATGACACAGTGTGGAGGTGGCGGCGGCATGAGGAGAACATATAGTGCCTGAATGACACAATGTGGAGTTGGCAGCAGCATACAGGGGCTGAATGAACCAGCCTGGAGTTATAGGCAGCATGAGGAGAACATACATGTCACGATGCCGGCTGGCAGGAGGTGGATCCTCTGTGCCAGAGAGGGATTGGCGTGGACCGTGCTAGTGGACCGGTTCTAAGTCACTACTGGTATTCACCAGAGCCCGCCGCAAAGCGGGATGGTCTTGCTGCGGCGGTAGTGACCAGGTCGTATCCACTAGCAACGGCTCAACCTCTCTGACTGCTGAAGATAGGCGCGGTACAAGGGAGTAGACAGAAGCAAGGTCGGACGTAGCAGAAGGTCGGGGCAGGCAGCAAGGATCGTAGTCAGGGGCAACGGCAGGAGGTCTGGAACACAGGCTAGGAACACACAAGGAACGCTTTCACTGGCACAATGGCAACAAGATCCGGCGAGGGAGTGCAGGGGAAGTGAGGTATACATAGGGAGTGCACAGGTGAACACACTGATGAGAACCACTGCGCCAATCAGCGGCGCAGTGGCCCTTTAAATCGCAGAGACCCGGCGCGCGCGCGCCCTAGGGAGCGGGGCCGCGCGCGCCGGGACAGGACCGACGGAGAGCGAGTCAGGTACGGGAGCCGGGGTGCGCATCGCGAGCGGGCGCCACCCGCATCGCGAATCGCATCCCGGCTGGAGGCGGTATCGCAGCGCACGCGGTCAGTGGATCTGACCGGGGCACTGCGGGAGCGAGAGTGTAGCGAGCGCTCCGGGGAGGAGCGGGGACCCGGAGCGCTCGGCGTAACAGTACCCCCCCCCTTGGGTCTCCCCCTCTTCTTGGAGCCTGAGAACCTGAGGACCAGACTTTTATCTAGGATATTGTCCTCAGGTTCCCAGGATCTCTCTTCAGGACCACAGCCCTCCCAGTCAACCAAAAAGAAGGTTTTTCCTCTGACCTTTTTGGAGGCCAGTGTCTCCTTTACAGGAAAGATGTCTGAAGAACCGGAGACAGGAGTGGGAGAGATAAGTTTAGGAGAGAAACGGTTGATGATGAGTGGTTTAAGAAGAGAAACGTGAAAGGCATTAGGAATACGAAGAGAAGGAGGGAGAAGAAGTTTATAAGAGACAGGATTAATCTGGCACAAAATTTTGAAAGGACCAAGATAGCGTGGTCCCAATTTGTAGCTGGGAACACGGAAGCGGACATATTTAGCGGAGAGCCATACCTTGTCTCCGGGAGAAAAAATGGGGGGAGCTCTTCTTTTCTTATCAGCAAACTTCTTCATGCGTGATGAAGCCTGTAAGAGAGAATTTTGGGTCTCTATCCATATGGTGGAAAGATCACGAGTTATTTCATCCACAGCGGGCAAACCAGAGGGCAAGGGAGTAGGGAGGGGGGGAAGAGGGTGACGGCCGTACACCACGAAAAATGGGGATTCCGAGGCGTTGGCGTGGAGTGACGAAGGTCTTCCCTGGAGGAGTTTGCCTGATGGAGGCTGGAGAAGTGGAGATCAGGCAGTCAGGAGGAATGATGTGTTGCGGAGAGAGCTCTACTTCCGAGGCATCCGAGGAACGAGAGAGAGCATCGGCCCTGATGTTCTTATCGGCAGGCCGAAAGTGAATTTCAAAATTAAATCGGGCAAAGAACAGAGACCACCTGGCCTGGCGAGGATTCAGCCGTTGGGCAGACTGGAGATAGGAATGATTTTTGTGATCGGTGTAAATAATAACTGGAAATCTTGATCCCTCCAGCAGATGCCTCCATTCCTCAAGTGCTAATTTAATGGCTAGTAGCTCTCGATCCCCGATGGAGTAGTTCCTCTCCGCCGGAGAGAAGGTCCTAGAAAAAAAAAACACAAGTAACAGCATGCCCGGAAGAATTTTTTTGTAGAAGGACCGCTCCCGCTCCTACTGAGGAGGCATCTACCTCCAATAGGAAGGGTTTAGATGGGTCAGGTCTGGAGAGCACGGGAGCAGAAGAAAAGGCAGACTTGAGCTGTTTAAAGGCGTCTTCCGCTTGAGGAGGCCATGACTTAGGATTGGCATTCTTTTTGGTTAAAGCCACGATAGGAGCCACAATGGTGGAAAAATGTGGAATAAATTGTCTGTAATAATTGGCGAACCCCAAAAAACGTTGGATAGCACGGAGTCCGGAGGGGCGTGGCCAATCTAAGACGGCAGAGAGTTTGTCTGGATCCATTTGTAGTCCCTGGCCAGAGACCAAGTATCCTAGGAAAGGAAGAGATTGACATTCAAACAGACATTTCTCCATCTTGGCATAAAGTTGATTGTCACGAAGTCTCTGAAGAACCATGCGGACATGCTGGCGGTGTTCTTCTAGGTTGGCAGAAAAAATCAGGATATTGTCCAGATACACAACAACACAGGAATATAAGAGATCACGAAAAATTTCATTAACAAAGTCTTGGAAGACGGCAGGTGCGTTGCACAGGCCAAAGGGCATGACCAGATACTCAAAGTGTCCATCTCTAGTGTTAAATGCCGTTTTCCATTCATCCCCCTCTCTGATGCGGATGAGATTATAAGCACCTCTTAAGTCCAGTTTGGTAAAGATGTGGGCACCTTGGAGGCGATCAAAGAGTTCAGAGATAAGAGGTAGAGGGTAGCGGTTCTTTACCGTGATTTTGTTAAGACCGCGGTAGTCAATGCAAGGACGTAGGGAGCCATCTTTTTTGGACACAAAGAAAAATCCGGCTCCGGCAGGAGAGGAGGATTTGCGGATAAAGCCCTTTTTTAAATTTTCCTGGATGTACTCAGACATAGCAAGAGTCTCTGGGGCGGACAGAGGATAAATTCTGCCCCGGGGTGGAGTAGTGCCCGGGAGGAGGTCAATAGGACAGTCATAAGGCCTGTGAGGAGGAAGAGTCTCAGCTTGTTTTTTGCAAAACACATCAGCAAAGTCCATATAGACCTTAGGGAGACCGGTTACAGGGGGAACCACAGGGTCACGGCAGGGAGTACTGGTAACCGGTTTAAGGCAGTCCTTGAAACAAGAGGTACCCCAACTCTTGATCTCCCCTGTGGACCAATCCAGGGTTGGGGAATGGTGTTGAAGCCAGGGTAGTCCAAGGAGAATTTCGGAAGTGCAATTGGAGAGGACCAAAAACTAAATTTTTTCGTGATGAGGTCCGATGCACATTAGGAGGGGTTCCGTGCGGTAACGCACGGCACAGTCCAATCTTTCATTGTTAACGCAATTGATGTAGAGAGGTCTGGCGAGACTGGTCACTGGGATGTTGAACCTGTTGATGAGAGAGGCCAAAATAAAGTTTCCTGCAGATCCGGAATCCAAGAAGGCCTTAGTGGAGAAGGAGAAGGTAGAGGCAGATATCCGCACAGGCACAGTAAGACGTGGAGAAGCAGAGTTGACATCAAGGACTGTTTCACCTTTGTGCGGAGTCAGCGTACGTCTTTCCAGGCGGGGAGGACGGATAGGACAATCCTTCAGGAAGTGTTCGGTACCGGCACAGTACAGGCAGAGATTCTCCATGCGGCGTCGTGTCCTCTCTTGAGGTGTCAGGCGAGACCGGTCAACTTGCATAGCCTCCACGGCGGGAGGCACAGGAACGGATTGCAGAGGACCAGAGGAGAGAGGAGCCGGGGAGAAAAAACGCCTCGTGCGAACAAAGTCCATATCCTGGCGGAGCTCCTGACGCCTTTCGGAAAAACGCATGTCAATGCGAGTGGCTAGATGAATGAGTTCATGTAGGTTAGCAGGAATTTCTCGTGCGGCCAGAACATCTTTAATATTGCTGGATAGGCCTTTTTTAAAGGTCGCGCAGAGGGCCTCATTATTCCAGGAAAGTTCTGAAGCAAGAGTACGGAATTGCACGGCGTACTCGCCAACGGAAGAATTACCCTGGACCAGGTTCAGCAGGGCAGTCTCAGCAGAAGAGGCTCGGGCAGGTTCCTCAAAGACACTTCGAATTTCCGAGAAGAAGGAGTGTACAGAGGCAGTGACGGGGTCATTGCGGTCCCAGAGCGGTGTGGCCCATGACAGAGCTTTTCCAGACAGAAGGCTGACTACGAAAGCTACCTTAGACCTTTCAGTAGGAAACTGGTCCGACATCATCTCCAAGTGCAGGGAACATTGAGAAAGAAAGCCACGGCAAAATTTAGAGTCCCCATCAAATTTATCCGGCAAGGATAGTCGTAGGCCTGAAGCGGCCACTCGCTGCGGAGGAGGTGCAGGAGTTGGCGGAGGAGATGATTGCTGAAGCTGTGGTAGTAGCTGCTGTAGCATCACGGTCAGTTGAGACAGCTGGTGGCCTTGTTGCGCTATCTGTTGTGACTGCTGGGCGACCACCGTGGTGAGGTCGGCGACAACTGGCAGAGGAACTTCAGCGGGATCCATGGCCGGATCTACTGTCACGATGCCGGCTGGCAGGAGGTGGATCCTCTGTGCCAGAGAGGGATTGGCGTGGACCGTGCTAGTGGACCGGTTCTAAGTCACTACTGGTATTCACCAGAGCCCGCCGCAAAGCGGGATGGTCTTGCTGCGGCGGTAGTGACCAGGTCGTATCCACTAGCAACGGCTCAACCTCTCTGACTGCTGAAGATAGGCGCGGTACAAGGGAGTAGACAGAAGCAAGGTCGGACGTAGCAGAAGGTCGGGGCAGGCAGCAAGGATCGTAGTCAGGGGCAACGGCAGGAGGTCTGGAACACAGGCTAGGAACACACAAGGAACGCTTTCACTGGCACAATGGCAACAAGATCCGGCGAGGGAGTGCAGGGGAAGTGAGGTATACATAGGGAGTGCACAGGTGAACACACTGATTAGAACCACTGCGCCAATCAGCGGCGCAGTGGCCCTTTAAATCGCAGAGACCCGGCGCGCGCGCGCCCTAGGGAGCGGGGCCGCGCGCGCCGGGACAGGACCGACGGAGAGCGAGTCAGGTACGGGAGGGTGCGCATCGCGAGCGGGCGCCACCCGCATCGCGAATCGCATCCCGGCTGGAGGCGGTATCGCAGCGCACCCGGTCAGTGGATCTGACCGGGGCGCTGCGGGAGCGAGAGTGTAGCGAGCGCTCCGGGGAGGAGCGGGGACCCGGAGCGCTCGGCGTAACAATACAGTGGCTGAATGACACAGCCTGGAGGTGGCAGAAGCATGAGGAGACCATATAGTGGCTGAATGACACAGTGTGGAGCTGGCGATAGCATGAGGAGACAATATAGTGGCTGAATGACACAGCATGGAGGTGGAGGCAGCATGAGGAGACCATATAGTGCCTGAATGACACAGCGTGGAGGTGGCAGCAGCATGAGGAGAACATATATTGGCTGAATGACACAGCCTGGAGGGGGCAGCAGCATGAGAAGAACATATGGTGGCAGAATGAGACAGCCTAGAGGTGGCAGCAACACGATCAGGAGTCCTGAAAGTGACCTGATGACAGAGTGGTTTGGTGGGTGGCAATACCAGTACCCGGTGACAAAGGTGGGTAAAAAAGGAGAACTTGGCATCAGATGTGTGGCATCAGGCGGGTGGCAGGATCAGAATAGTACCTGAGGTAGGCAGAAGAAAACGGTCTCTTTTGTAAAAGTGTTAGTGTGCACAAGTAAGTATTGGGGATATGCATTACGGAAAACTTAACTTTTAATAATATGCTCAGGATAAAATATAGGGACCCAAATATATTTAGAAAAGGTGTTCAAAGAACACCATGTGCCACCTACACCACCAAGTGTTGATATAATGCAAAGACCTCTAAAAGGTGGAAGGGAACAACGTATGGTCGATTGTAACCGGTGGGGGTAAAAACTTCCCCTGTAAGGTCCAACTCTCGCATTATTAATTCCCTTCTTGGCAAGTGTTACTAGCCCTAAAAAGGGCGGCGCACACAGGAACCTCTCCCTATTTCCACCTACAAACACTGCCAAATGTCAGTTGTGTCTGCACGTCACTGATGTCCTCCTCAGGTTCCTCAACAGTGTTTCAGGAGCCTGAATGCTCGCAACACAACCTCCCACGCCACTCTCCTCATCACTACTTGCCCACCTAGCGGAGGAAGCGGCGGATGTCTCCTCCACTTCTTGGCTGGGCAGTAGCTGCTGACTGTCCTCTAGATCGTCCTCACTAAATAGTGGAGCAGAACCCTCAGCATAAGATACTTCTGTGGGGGAGGAATCACCATAGGACAGAAGCAATGGGAGGACAGGGACTGCTCCCGGGCCATGCCAACTGAGGGTTGTGTCTGAGAAACCCACAGACGGTTGACTGGGGGTGTCAGATGTCACTTGTGATTAAGTTGATGACCGTGTTAACCAATCGATGACGGCAGATGGGTTACTGGTCGGGACACGACCGCTAGCTGATACCTGGAGCTCAGACTTCTTGCTGTGACTCCTGCTGCCACTCGCTCCTAGTCCTCTACCAGATGAATTTAGCCCTCTGCCACTCCTCTGTTCACGTCCTGGCACTTCTCTGCCTGACATACTTAGTGCGTATACGAGGGGAGTACAATAGGCTCCACTACGCTTAAAGCATTATTTGTCTACAACACCAGCAGGCCTGTACTTTTTGCTGGCCTTTCACAGTATCTAGGCCCTTAAAGGGGTACTCCGATGAAAACCTTTTTTCTTTTAAATCAACTGGTTCCAGAAAGTTAAACATATTTGTAAATGACTTCTATTAAAAAATCGTAATCCTTCCAGTACTTATTAGCTGCTGAATGCTACAGAGGAAATTCCTTTCCTTTTTCAACACTGATGACATCACGAGCACAGTGCTCTCTGCTGACATCTCTGTCCATTTTAGCAACCGTGCATAGCAGATGTATGCTAAGGGCAGCATGGTGGCTCAGTGGTTAGCACTGCTGCCTTGCAGTGCTGGGGACTTGGGTTCAAATCCCACTAAGGACAACATTAAATAAAGCGTTATTATTATTATAATAACGTCAGCAGAGAGCACTGTGCTCGTGATGTCATCAGAGAGCATTCCAAAAAGAAAAGAATTTCCTCTGTAGTATTCAGCAGCTAATAAGTACAGGAAGGATTAAGATTTTTTAATAGAAGTAATTTACAAATATGTTTAACTTTCTGCCACAAGTTGATTTAAAAGAAAAAAGGTTTTCACCGGAGTACCCCTTTAAGACTTTAACAGGAACAAAATGGTGTACCACTTAGATGTACGTATGTGGTATGCACTTATGTGGTGAGGACAATGCGATCCAGTACACTTAAAACAGTATTTGTCTACAACACCAGCAGTACACATCAGTACCGCAGCACACAGTCGCTGTGTACTACACCCAAAATTGCACTCTATCAATCTCTCTCCCTTCCCTATCAGGGCTTTTAGGCTGGATTTGGGCTTGAGGAGAATCACTGCTGTAAAAATGCTTTTATGTGCAACACACACCGCTCTCTGTTGCTCTCTTTCTGGAACAGAACGCTGATGTGACCAGGAGGTGAATCCCTGCTGTAAAAAGGCTTTTCTGTGCAACACACACTGCTGTCTGTCCCTCTCTCTCTCTGCAATAAAATTAAAGGCTGAAGTGACTGGCTGCAAGATGCTTGCTAATTATATAGGGTGGTGGCTGGCTGCTGATAGGCTGCATGCTGCATGTGATTCAGGGTCATCCCGCCTACCCGCCTTCTAGCCTTCCCAGGATTTCTTGCCCGATGTCCTCACATGTGGATCCGCCATTTTTGATGCCCTGGAGCCTGGGCCGCACTAAATGGAGTTTAATGAAGCGATATTCGCATTCGTTGTGAATCTAATTTTTACTGAAATTTGTTTCGGATTTGTCAGATTCAATTTGCTCATCCCTGTTAAACATATTAAAAGGCAACAGTGCTCATCTGTTACCCAACATTAACCGTTGTGGGATATTACATGAGAGTTTACTGGCAAGCTCGCCAAACATTATGTACAATGTGGGTCTACAAATGCAAGCAGATGTTTTCTTGATACATTTACAGTAGACTGTTTATTTAATTCAGTATATATGGGCTGGCTTCTAGATTAGGCCTGTTTCACGCAATGCAGTTCTGATGCAGATTTTTGTATACTATTTATTTATTAATTTTTTATACAGGATTGGGATTGAAAAAAAAGGGAAAAAACTGTGCATTCATTATTGTCTTAAAGGAAATTTGTCACAATGAAAATGTAGTCCGGTCTGCAGGTATCAGGTTATAGAGCAAGAGGAGCTGAGCTCATTTATATATAGTTTTGCAGGGAGAGTTCCAGGATAAGTTGTCTTTTATTCATGTAAATCATTGCTCAGTTTTTGCTAAGTAGTCAAGTGGGCAGCTCTCTCTATATACAGCTCTCTCTATATACTATCCTAAAACCTTTCCTACAAAACTATCAGTCTGCTTAGTTCCTCCTGATAGATAACATTCTGTCTGTAGTCTGGACTGCATTTTCAATGTGACAGGTTCTCTTTAAAGGGGTACTCCAGTGGGTGGGGGGGGGGGGGAATTCAAATTAACTGGCCCCAGAATGTTAAAGGGGTTCTCCACCATAAGGTGATTTTATTACGTACCTGGCAGAACGTTATGGACATGCTTAGGAAAGATCTGCACTTTTCTTGAGGCTAAATGACTATATTGTGAGATTACCATAACACTGTGGCTAGCTTTTTGTGAACTGACATTTCCTCTGAGTTTTCTTCTTTTGCCTACAAATCCCAGAATTCCATTTTCCTCCCTCCCACACATCAGCCACCCCACCCATTGAAACATAAATGAGCAGTATCCATTCAAAAGAACTGTGGTTTTCAATCAGGGTGCCTACAGCTGTTGCATTAGTTGCAGATTGATCTCTATCCCACCAAGCGATCGCTCCACCCATTGAAGCAGACAGGCTCCCTGTCATCAGCTGACTAGTGAGTCAGGTCTCTGCCGCATTGCAACCTGGGAAAAATCTGAGACAACAATCATTTTGTATGCTGTTAGAAATTAAAGGGGTATTCCAGGCAAAACCTTTTTTTGTATATATCAACTGGCTCTGGAAAGTTAAACAGATTTGTAAATTACTTCTTTTTAAAAATCTTAATCCTTCCAATAGTTATTAGCTTCTGAAGTTTTCTGTCTAACTGCTCAATGATGATGTCACGTCCCGGGACGCGAGTCATCAGACAGCAGTTAGACAGAAAACAACAACTCAACTTCAGAAGCAAATAACTATTGGAAGGATTAAGATTTTTTAATAGAAGTATTTTACAAATCTGTTTAACTTTCCGGAGCCAGTTGATATATAAAAAAAAGTTTTGGCCTGCAATATCCCTTTAATGTTGGGGTGAAAATCACATAAGAATTGTAGAAAACCGTCACACACAGGTACAGACACTATATTATGAACTACACTAACTTTACAGCCCCTGTAGCATCGGCAAATAAAAAAAATTCCTGGAATACCCCTTTAAATAGATTTGTAAATTACATCTATTAAAATATATTATAGGAGTAGTCCGGCACGCACTCTTTTCCTTTTATCCCGTCCGGGCTGCAAAATAAAAGAAAACACACTTTCTCTTACCTGCCAACGAGCCCCCGGAGCTCCGGTACAAGTGTTTGGTCCCCGGGCTGAATTCTTCTTACTTCCTGTTAGCCCGGCACGTCACACAGAGCTTCAGCCTATCACCGGCCGAGGCGGAACATCGCTGTGGCCGGTGATAGGCTGAAGCTCCGTGTGACGTGCCGGGCTAACAGGAAGTAAGAAAAATACAGCCCGGGGACCGAACACCTGAACCGGAGTGTACCGGAGCTTCGGGGGCTCGTTGGCAGGTAAGAGAAAGTGTGTTTTCTTTTATTTTGCAGCCCGGACGGGATAAAAGGAAAAAAGTGTGCGCCGGAGTACTCCTTTAATCCTTCCAGTACTTATCAGCTGCTGTATGCTCTATAAGAAGTTGTGTAGTTATTTACTGTCTGACCACAGTGCTCTCTGCTGACACCTCTGTCCATGTCAGGAACTGTCCATAGTAGGAGCAAATCCCCCTAGCAAACCTCTCCTGCTCTGAACAGTTCCTTACATGGGCAGAGGTGTCAGAAGAGAGCACTGTGGTCAGACAGAAAGGAACAACTCAACTTCCTCTGTAGTATACAGCAGCTGAGAAGGACAGGAAGGATTAAGATCTTTTTAATAGAGGAAATTTTAAAATCTGTTTAACTTTCTGGCACCATTTGATTTGAATTTTTTTTCCACTGTAGTATCTCTTTAAGAACAAGTGTATTTGCTAAACTAAGACAAATGCGACCAAAATTGCACCAAATTACACAGTGTAAACCTGCCATTAAAAAAACGTCAGTGATCGGTTATGTAAGAATATGACATGTCATTTCAGTCTGTGCTTTATCTAGAGGTTACGCTCTTCAGATAATGCATGTCTAATACTGGTAATTGCAAGATGAGGTTATTTATTTACTGAGGAATAAAAGTAAAGGTTACATCATTAAAACTGAAGAGACTGATAGAGACTGAAGAGTCACGAAGCGCTGCTCCTCTGCCCTCATTGAAGCTTATCATCCCACAGTATCCCGGATGCGCATCTAATCTTTTATTACACAGAGAAATAAATGAACACATTTTATATCTCTGTCCGGTTGTACTGTGTTCCTCCAGAGTAGATTACAGGAAATTGCATTTTCTTTCTTCCATATGAAAATTTACAGAATTGTTAGGAATTGTTAAATGGAACTTTACGTTATTTATAGTTTCTGTTAAGTAAATATTTCTTAAAAGTTATGTTCACATGTTGTACTTTCAGTTTTTATCAAGCCATAACTAATACAACCCAAGATTAGCTGCATGTAACTTTATATTTTTACAGACATTTTACGGTGGGATTTTGTTGTTATTTTGGTCATTATTTCTTACTTGTGGCTGTGAATTATGGACGTGCTCCCTATTTTAACAGTTGTTAGAAATTAAAGATAATCTTTTACACAATTGTGCATTGATGGTCACTTTTCCATAGATTTTCATACAACATATGTAGCAAAAAAAAACTTTTTTTTAAAAAAGTTGTAATTTTTTTGTACAACTTATGCTTTTGCAAAAATTTGTCCCTGTATTGGGAAGAGCTGTCTTAGGGATTAATGGCAGTTCTAGGAATCCACAGAATTTTTTTTTTTTTTGGGGGGGGGGGAAGGGGGGTGTCATAACTTTAAAGGGGTACTGCACTACTTTTAAACTTATTTCCTGATCACGAAACGTCCAGCTGCTAAGACCCCCCACGATTTTCAAAATGGCAGCACATGCTCCATGCATTCTCTATGGGGAAGACTTACCAAAACCTGGGTTGAGAAACAGAGGTGCAGTTGCGGCCGTTACGCCCCCTCCCATAGAAATGAATGGAGGGGGCGTGGCGTGACATCACGTCACCGTCTCGGAAGCCCGGAGGTTTCCGAAACTTCAGACACAGCTACGCATTGAATGCGGGCTGCTGCAGGGAGATCGCGGGGGGTCCCAGCGGTGGGCCCCCCACGATCAGACATCTTATCCCCTATCCTTTCGATAGGGGATAAGATGTTTTTGCCCAGAATACCCCTTTAATTTATGCTAGAAGACTGTGTAGGTAACAGCTCACATGGTAGGGTTGGCAATGACAGTATTCACACAGGCAGTAGGTTTCAAACTTCCAAGAGGATGTTTATTTAAAGCGTATTTGTCATAGTGCAAAAAAAAGTGATATGTTACTCAGGGCCCAATCCTGATCATGTGCATATAATTTTTATGTGTCTCAGACCTATATATCCAGAGATATAAGCATTTATCTGCTGGTGAGTTACTTTTTCATTGTACAAGCTGGAGGGGGCGTGTCAGTCTGTCTCCCTCACAGGAGCAAGCCTGGGCAGTCAGCCAATCAGTACTCTCTACTCTGTAACCCTTTCCTCTCTGGTTTTATGCTGTGTCATGTGTCAGAGGAAGATACTTGGAGCTTGCCTGCAGTAATCAGAAGACATTATGGTGAATTCATCACAGGATAAAATGTATAAATATAAGAATAGATCTTTATAAAATTAGTGCAATGATTTTTTAGATAAAATTACAACATTTTTATGAATACATGTTCTATCTGTTTTATCTTCTCCTAGTAAAGCTGGATGCTAATCAGCATAGCTGTCACTATGTGTGTCATTCATCTTTCACAGACTCCTGCCTGAATGTCTGATCAACTTCTTTGTCATGCAGGAGTCCGAGAAAGCTTTGACTATTTCAGCATGCTTGGAGTTGTAGTTTAGTAACAACTGAAGCTGCAATGTTTGTAAATAACTGTGTTAGAGCAGTGTTGCCTCCAGTTGTTTTAAAACTACAGCTCCCAGCATGTCCACACATCCTTTATCTGTAGTTTTGCATACACAATAGAAATCTCCTATACTGGATACCGGTATGCTTTACGGCCGGTATCCAGTATGCTGTAAAATCTAGATTAGTCTGTCTGGCTAAAAGACAGGTGACCCCTAGTGGTGGCTATTTTGAGCTTGAATTTCAGGTGAAAATGTAAAAAAAATTTGACAGGTGTATATTGTGAAATGTCATAGGAGTCCTGCAATATATGAAAAGTTTTTAACAATGACAGTGCCTCTTTAAATTAATTTTATACACAAAGCACAGTGCAAACAAAACAACAAAACCTAAGCCTATCCAGCTGTAACCAAACATCAGGATACCTGATCACTATCCTACTGTGGGCTGAATGTCTGGCCCCAAGCAAACTCACACAAATGTCCATAGATAAAGCTCAGACCTGGTGTGGTTCTCAGCTGCTGCTCTGGCTGTGGCTGTTTCTCCTCTGTCTCTCCAGCAATCAGCAGCCACCAAACCTCACCTGAGGACACCTTGAAATAGGGAAACCCGTAGTAGACTAGGGGTGGGGACTTGAGCACTCCCACATCCAACCTGTCCCCCAGTCCAGGAAATCTAGCCCATGAAGTTTAAACAAAAGAGGTTTGCAGACTAGCTCTGCTAAAGCAGCATATCCTTCTGGATTTCCCTTATTGTGCCTGGCTGAGGAAACCAGGTGAAATATACACCCCATCCACCACTTTCCCGTACACTTTACCACAACTGTTACTTGTAATTTTATGGTGTTTTTTATATATATATATATATATATATATATATATATATATATATATATATATATACATATATATATATATATATATATAATTTTTTTTTTTTTTTTGTGGATGACCTTTGAACTCTGCTTCATGTCTTATTTTGTATTTAAACCTTGTTTTATCATATTGTAACATGGACATGATGAAAAGATAAGTTATATCTCAAAACACGTCATCTACATTGATTGTAATTAAAGTTTATCATGTTTTATTTGTCCATATATTGGTTTTAGTAATTAAATACAGTTTTGTTCTGCACTCAAAAATATCATTTTTGCTTTGCAACATTTCACGAGCGATCTGTTCTTCCTTGTACACAGAGGTGGGCATCTCTATACTTTGAGGATTTGTGCTTGAGCCTTAAATTGGTATTCTATCATATGGATAGAAAAGAAGCAATGCAGAATTTCCAAAATCCTTTAGTTAATTTTTTGCTTTATTTTTGCAATTTTAATGATGCAATAATATCAAGGAGAAAAATTATGCTTTTATATTTGAGACAATTGCAAAAATAAAGCAAGAATTTTAAGGATATTGGAAAATTTGGATCACCTAATTTCTATTTGTATCAAGCCACTACACATACAGAGTATCTGTGTGTTTGGGAATTCTACATTCAGGTGGGCTGATTTTATATATGTTACACTATCCATTGGATAGGTAATAAATACACTCAAGATCAATGGGGGTCCAATTGCTAAGAACCCCACCAATCAATCGGCAATAGTCTAGCATTTGTGAGCTATACAGTGGATTGGTAATAAATGCTTTTGGCTGGGTCCCACTTTACCCCTTAAAGGGGTACTCCGCCCCTAGACATCTTATCCCCTATCCAAAGTATAGGGGATAAGATGTCAGATCGCTGCGGTGCCGCTGCTGGGGAGCCCCGGGATCCCTGCTGCGGCACCGCGCTATCATTACAGCACAGGGCGAGTTCGCGCTGCGCGTAATGACGCACAATACAGGGGCCGGAGCATCATTACATCACGGCTCCGGCCCTAGTGAGGTCACGGCCCGCCCCTTTCAATACAAGTCTATGGGAGGGGGCGCAGCGGTCGTCACGCCCCCCGCCATAGACTTGCATTAAGGGGACGGGCCGTGATGTCACGAGGGGCGGAGCCAGGATGTCACGCGGCTCCGTCCCCTGTATCGCCCGTCATTATGCACAGAGCGAACTCGCTCTGTGCTGTAATGATAGCCCAGTGCCGCAGCAGGGAACCCGGGGCTCCCCGGCAGCGGCACCGCGGCCATCTGACATCTTATCCCCTATCCTTTGGATAGGGGATAAGATGTCTAGGGGCGGAGTACCCCTTTAAGGACGGACCCATTTTTAACTTTAATGACCAGGCTCTTTTTTTTTTTTTTAAATTGACATGTGTCTCTTTAAATGGTAATAGCTGTAGAACACTTTTACTGAGCAGAGCAATTCTGAGATTATTTTTTTGCAACATATTCTACTTTATATAACTGGTGCATTTTTGTTGACACATGCAGCATTTTTTGTGAAAAGCTCCAAAATATTGTGAAAAACTGGAACATTTCTGGCTTTTTTTAATTATTATTATTATTTTTATGGTGTTCACTGTGCGGTAAAAGTGATGTTATATTTATTCTGTGGGTCGGTGCAATTATGGCAATACCCATTTCATATAGCTTTTAATGTTCTTTTTCCTTTTCTGAGCAAAATTATTTTTTTCCCTTTTTTGTGTTATCATTTTTCAACAGCCGTAACTTTTTTATTTTTCCGCTGACACCATTGACTGAGGGCTTATTTTTTGAAGGACAAGCTGTACTTTTTTTGGTATCATTTATGCGATATATGCTACCTTTTGATCTTTTTTATTCCGCTATTTGGACCAAAATTGGCAAATTTTGCGCTTATTTGCTGTTGTTTTTTTTTTTACAGTGTTCACTGTGCGGGATAATTTACATTATAGCTTTATAGTACACGTCATTACGGACGTGGCAATACCGAGTTTGTATATGATTGTCACGATGCCGGCTGGCAGGTAGTGGATCTTCTGTGCCAGAGAGGGATTGGCGTGGACCGTGCTAGTGGATCGGTTCTAAGTCACTACTGGTTTTCACCAGAGCCCGCCGCAAAGCGGGATGGTCTTGCTGCGGCGGTAGTGACCAGGTCGTATCCACTAGCAACGGCTCAACCTCTCTGACTGCTGAAGATAGGCGCGGTACAAGGGAGTAGACAGATGCAAAGTCGGACGTAGCAGAAGGTCGGGGGCAGGCGGCAAGGTTCGTAGTCAGGGTGGATAGCAGAAGTTCTGGTACACAGGCTTTGGACACACAAAACGCTTTCACTAGGCACAAGGGCAACAAGATCCGGCAAGGGAGTGCAAGGGAGGAGCTCAGATATAGCCAGGGAGCAGGTGGGAGCCAATTAAGCTAATTGGGCCAGGCACCAATCATTGGTGCACTGGCCCTTTAAGTCTCAGGGAGCTGGCGCGCGCGCGCCCTAGAGAGCGGAGCCGCGCGCGCCAGCATATGACAGCAGGAGACGGGAACGGGTAAGTGACCTGGGATGCGATCCGCGAGCGGGCGCGTCCCGCTGTGCGAATCGCATCCCCGACGGCCATGACAGTGCAGCGCTCCCGGTCAGAGGGACCGACCGGGGCGCTGCGGAGAGAGAGACGCCGTACGCGCTCCGGGGAGGAGCGGGGACCCGGAGCGCTAGGCGTAACAGTACCCCCCCCCCTTAGGTCTCCCCTTCTCTTTGTCCGGTAACTGCCTCCCCTGGGATGAGGAGACCGGGAAAGGATGGAGGGATTCCTCAACGGCAGGCAGAACAGCAGGAGTAGGAATGGGGAGGGAGGGCAGAGGGCGAGGCCTGGCACGGGGCAGTGTGACACCAGGACGAGGGCCATGAGGAGGCACCGAGGCTTGCCTGACTGGACTGGGAGGGGGGGAGAGGCACTTCTTAAGGCAGGCAGAGTCCATAACGACTTTAGGGAGACCGGATACAGGAGGAACCACAGGGTCACGGCAGGGAGTACTGGGAACCGGTTTAAGGCAGTCCTTGGAACAAGAGGGACCCCAACTCTTGATCTCCCCAGTGGACCAATCCAGGGTTGGGGAATGGTGTTGAAGCCAGGGTAGTCCAAGGAGAATTTCGGAAGTGCAATTGGGGAGGACCAAAAATTCAATTTTCTCGTGATGAGGTCCGATGCACATTAGGAGGGGCTCCGTGCGGTAACGCACGGTGCAATCCAACCTGGCTCTGTTGACCGCGGAAATGTGGAGTGGCTTGACAAGACGGGTCACCGGAATGCGGAATTTATTCACCAAGGACTCCCGAATAAAATTCCCAGAGGCACCAGAGTCCAGGCAGGCCACGGCTGAGAGGGAAGAGCTGGCTGAAGTAGAAATCCGTACAGGCACCGTGAGACGTGGAGAAGCCGACTTAGCATCAAGAGACGCCACACCCACGAGAGCTGGGTGCGAGCGTGCGTTTCCCAGAAGAGGAGGACGGATAGGGCAATCCACCAAAAAATGTTCGGTACTGGCACAGTACAGACAAAGATTCTCTTCCTTACGGCGATTCCTCTCTTCCAGGGTCAGGCGAGACCGATCCACTTGCATGGCCTCCTCGGCGGGAGGCCTAGGCGCAGATTGCAATGGAGACTGTGGGAGAGGTGTCCAGAGATCTAAGTCTTTTTCCTGGCGGAGCTCTTGATGCCTCTCAGAAAAACGCATGTCAATGCGAGTGGCTAGATGAATGAGTTCATGCAGGTTAGCAGGAGTCTCTCGTGCGGCCAGAACATCTTTAATGTTGCTGGATAGGCCTTTTTTAAAGGTCGCGCAGAGAGCCTCATTATTCCAGGATAGTTCAGAAGCAAGAGTACGGAATTGTATGGCGTACTCGCCAACGGAAGAATTACCCTGAACCAGGTCCAGCAGGGCAGTCTCAGCAGAAGAGGCTCGGGCAGGTTCCTCAAAGACACTTCGAATTTCCGAGAAGAAGGAGTGTACAGAGGCAGTGACGGGGTCATTGCGGTCCCAGAGCGGTGTGGCCCATGACAGGGCTTTTCCAGACAGAAGGCTGACTACGAAAGCCACCTTAGACCTTTCAGTAGGAAACTGGTCCGACATCATCTCCAAGTGCAGGGAACATTGCGAAAGAAAGCCACGGCAAAACTTAGAGTCCCCATTAAATTTGTCCGGCAAGGACAGGCGGAGGCTAGGAGTGGCCACTCGCTGCGGAAGGGGTGCAGGAGCTGGCGGAGGAGATGGTTGTTGCTGCTGTAGCTGTGACTGAACTTGCTGTAGCTGTGACTGTTGCTGCTGTAGCTGCGACTGGAGTTGCTGTGTCATGGTGGTCAAGTACGACAGCTGGTGATCTTGTTGGGCGATCTGTCGGGCTTGCTGGGCGACCAGCGTAGGGAGGTCAGAGACAACTGGCAGGGGAACCTCAGCGGGATCCATGGCCGGATCTACTGTCACGATGCCGGCTGGCAGGTAGTGGATCTTCTGTGCCAGAGAGGGATTGGCGTGGACCGTGCTAGTGGATCGGTTCTAAGTCACTACTGGTTTTCACCAGAGCCCGCCGCAAAGCGGGATGGTCTTGCTGCGGCGGTAGTGACCAGGTCGTATCCACTAGCAACGGCTCAACCTCTCTGACTGCTGAAGATAGGCGCGGTACAAGGGAGTAGACAGATGCAAAGTCGGACGTAGCAGAAGGTCGGGGGCAGGCGGCAAGGTTCGTAGTCAGGGTGGATAGCAGAAGTTCTGGTACACAGGCTTTGGACACACAAAACGCTTTCACTAGGCACAAGGGCAACAAGATCCGGCAAGGGAGTGCAAGGGAGGAGCTCAGATATAGCCAGGGAGCAGGTGGGAGCCAATTAAGCTAATTGGGCCAGGCACCAATCATTGGTGCACTGGCCCTTTAAGTCTCAGGGAGCTGGCGCGCGCGCGCCCTAGAGAGCGGAGCCGCGCGCGCCAGCATATGACAGCAGGAGACGGGAACGGGTAAGTGACCTGGGATGCGATCCGCGAGCGGGCGTGTCCCGCTGTGCGAATCGCATCCCCGACGGCCATGACAGTGCAGCGCTCCCGGTCAGCGGGACCGACCGGGGCGCTGCGGAGAGAGAGACGCCGTACGCGCTCCGGGGAGGAGCGGGGACCCGGAGCGCTAGGCGTAACAATGATTTGTGTTTTTTGTTTTTTTTTATGCTAATACAGGGCTTTTATTTGGATAGGGGCATTGATTTAAATTTTTTTTTACACTTCATACTTTTAGTGAGGAACCATTTATTTTATTATTATTTTTTTTTACTTTTTTCAGGTTATACTATGCTGCAATACATTTGTACTGCAGCACAATATGACCTGATGAGCTGCACACACTACATACAGCCTGTGCGATCTCACAGGCTTCCATAGCAGGCAGGCAGGAGGTCATTATCTGACCTCCTGCTGCCATAGAAATCAACGGCGAACCACGATCTTATTGCGGCACCACCGTTGGTGAACAGGGGGGCACCCTCCCCCTGTCAACACCATAGATGCAGTGATCAAGGTTTGATCACGGCATCTATGGGGCTAATGCTGCCGGGACCAGCTCAATTGTGGCCCTGGCACCTGCGGCGGGACCCCTCGGCAGAGCAGGAGATTGTCAGGACGTATACATATGTCCCAGCGCTCCCAGACATGCCAGGTGTTGGGACGTATGCATATGTCCTATAGCAGAAAGGGGTTAAAGGGGCATTCTGGAGGGAAAAAAATGTTTTCATATCAGCTGAATTCAGATAGTTATACAGATTTCTAAATTACTTCTATTTAAAAATCTTAATCCTTCCAGTAGTTATCAGCTGCTGTATGCTCCACAGGAAGTTGTATTTCTTTCTGGAGTTCTTTTCAAACTGACCACAGTGCTCTCTGTTGACAGCTTTGTCCATGTCAGGAACTTTCCAGAGTAGGATAGGTTCGGTATGAGGATTTGCTCCTGCTCTGGACAGTTTTTGACATGGACAGAGGTGTCAGCAGAGAGAAATGTGGTCAGACTGGAAAGAAGTACACAACTTTCTCTGCAGTATACAGCAGCTGATAAGTACTGGAAGGATTAAGATTTTTTTTTAATAGAAGTAATTTACAAATCTGTATACTTTTCTGGCACCGGTTGATTTGAAAAAAAATAATAATATATATATAAATAATTCCTCCAGATTTGTAAATTACTTCTTTAAAAAAAAATCTTAATCCTTCCAGCACTTATCAGCTTCTGTATGCTCCACAGAAAGTTGTGTAGTTCTTTTCTGTCTGACCACAGTGCTCTCTGCTGCCACCTCTGTCTATGTCAGGAACTGTCCGGAGCAGGAGAGGTTTGCTATGGGGATTTGTTCTTACTCTGGACAGTTCCTGATATGGACAGAGGTGACAGCAGAGAGCTCTGTGGTCAGACAAAAAAAAGAACAACTCAACTTCCTCTGGAGCATACAGCAGCCGATAAGTACTGGAAGGTTTAAGATTTTTTAATAGAAGTAATTAAAAAATCGGTTTAACTTTTTAGAGCCAGTTGTTTGAAAAAAAACTGTTTTCCACTGAAGTACCACTTTTGACATGTATTAGAACATAAAATGCTGTAATACTGGCTAAAAATGGAGAAGCAGGAGTTGATTTTTAGGGTGTGTGAAGAGTTCTTTCTTAAAGCCAGATCAATATGATAATCTGATGCTCGTATAGTCTGACAGTTGCCGGATTATCAGTTTGTTTACAGTATTTTATTATTTTGTATTGTTTTCGGTTTAGATCCAGGCTAGACGCCCACCACCAGCACAGTTAATCACAACATCTGCTCAGAGTCTTGTCCCCATGAATATATAACAATGAATGATGGCATACATTTTAATTTGTTTTGCCATCTGTCTTTTCCAGTAAGCTAACATTAAAGGCCCTATCACAATTCTATCAAAGCAAAGACAAAGCCTACCTAATAGTTGACCAAAATGATAAAAAAAAATATTCTAATTAATGTTCTGTATGCTATGTAAGCTTCAAATGGAGATGAATGGCAATGCTGTGTGTTTTTCCTGCATGCTAAAGAGAACAGCTGTCAGTGCAAGGCACCACAGCAACACGTATTGTGACTGCAAACAGACTGATGGCCTGCCCTTCCATGCCGAAGATAAATCAACAATATATAGCACCTGCTGACTGGATGTCACTGACCTGTGTAGTCGGATCTATATATATAGGGTTTAACTGCTTGGCAACTGAAAGGGAAATTGCCAGAGTCTATATGACTTAGGCCCTAAGTAAGGGAGCAGCACATAACTCTCTAGTGCCACCTATTGGAGGTAGCTTCCCTGTAAGTCAATAAGGAGTAGAGTGTTGGCTTAGGCTTCTTTCACACTGCCATTAAGCCACGGCAGTGTGACGGCCATCAGGAGAGCCGGGGAGAATAGTGCGAGAAAAAATACAGTGGCCCCCATAATAGTAAATGGGAGCCGTCGGGACCCGTTGTGCCCCTCACAAGAATGGCTGTTAAAGATCACCTCTCATTAACTTGATACATTTTATAATCCTCCCAGTTCACTGCCCCACCATGATAAACCACCCCTGTCTTTATTTTTATTATTTTTTTGCTTTCTGCCTTGATATTTCTCTGTATTTTCTGCTCTGTCTCTTCCAGATTCAAACACTGGGAAGGGGCGTTACCCAGCAGCTGTGACATCATCTGAAGCCATACAGGGGAGAACTTCCTCCCTTACTCTGCAACCAACAGAAAACAGCAGTTAAGTGTGAGAGGGGCTATGATTGGATAAGGCTGGACACACCCCCCTCAGTACTCCAGACTGCATTTCCTGTGGTTGGACTTCTGCCAGGCCAGCAGGAGTCCAATGTCTGTGCAAGAGATGGGGGGGAAATGTGCTGTGGACAAGTAGGGAGACACCTAGTGGCAGCTTTTTTAAACACAAATAAAACATAAAAAAACTAATTTTTTTTTTTAAACAAAGTATATTAGAAAGATTTTTTATTTATCCTAAGGAGTGCAATAGCAAAAATTAGTTTTAGTGAGGGTGCCCATTTTAAGTCACAAAAAAAAAGAGAGACTTTAGCGGCTGTTCTTGACGGGGAGCAACGACAGTGTAAGGGCCCTTACAGGGAAGTTGTCTAAAATAGATGGCACTAGAGAACTACTTTGCCAACTTTTTCCCAGCGAGCATTGCATGCCCTATTAAACTCCCTATGCCTGTTTGGTGGTCCTCCCCACATATTACTACCTGCATTTCCTGTAAAGCCCCCACTTTATTTTAGATGTATTAGAGCAATGAAAAAAAACTTATCCCTTAGCCACAGTACGGGAGATGGGGTCCTCCTGCCATATCCAGAAAGGGCCTGTCTGCAGCATGCCCTTCATTCATTAATATGGGATTGCCATAGATGCCCAAATGCTGTACTTAATCCCGTTACCGCTATATGACATGTATACACGTCATAGCAGGAAAGTGGTTAATGCTCTATGACAGGTATACCCACCCCACGGCATTAACATTTTGAGACTTGGTTGGAGTGGTGATCGCAGCTGTTATACACAGCCAAGCAGGAGCAGATGGGAGCTGTTATCCTGACAGTTAACCCTGTAGATGCTGGAGTCAGTAAAACCACCGCATCTACAGGTCAGGGGGGGGGGGTCTGATGGTTGCCATGACAACCAAAGACTGTCCTTACAGCCTCCAAGTTTGCCAGCTATGGTGGCCTTTGAGGCTCAGCCTCGCATATTAAATGAATGTCAGTGTAACACTGACCGTCGTACTAAACTTCAGGAGTAAAAATTTTAAATAGTAATAAAACATGTTTTAGAAGAATAAAATAAAAAAAACATAAAAAATAAAAAATAAAAATTCTTTCTTAATAAAGTCCTATATTAGTACAAAAAATGAAAAAATAGTTTTTTTTTTAGGTATCACCACATCCATAAAAACCCTTACTATGAAACTATAACCCTGCACATTGCCAGAATTTCTCATTTTGGTCACATTGCCTCCAAAAAGCGGAAAAAAGGTATCATGTGTAGCAAACATGGTACCAATAAAAAGTACAGCTTGTCTCGCAAAAAAAAAATAAGCCCTACAAATAAGACGTTTGTGGGCTGAAAAATTTAAAACATCAAAAAATAGTAAAAAAAAATTACATAAAAATACATAAAAGAAAAAAATTATAAAAGAAAAGGACTTATCTGCTACAGGTAAAGCTATCTATACTGTATTCGCCTCTCTCGAATAAACCGGGAGCAAAATGTCTGCAGAGAAATAGTGTATGAATACACAATTTTGGACTACTTTATCTCCAATATACTTCTTGCTTTTGGATCATCAAAGATGATCATGTGATGCTGCTGCATTATGGCTAATGTGGTGTCCCAGTACCGGAGTGTACTGGGTGTACCGGTGTAGCGTTAATTGGTACAATTACTACAAGTACCACAAGTCACAGCAAGTCTACAGGGCTCCCAAGGGTTACTCTGCATCTCCTCTACTCTAATCTGCGCTTTGGGGATTGTAACATCTACTCTGGCCTCAGTAAAGACATTTATCCGTAACCTGGCATCGGCGTATTTATTAGGAGAAGCTGTCCTATCCTCGGACCGTGTAGGGTAACAGTGCCCTGGCATCACAAAGTGATACATCTAACCACCCTAAGCCCCAATCTTGCACCACACACAGAAGCACTAGTGCACCATCTCACTAATGCAAGCGAATGTGGTCACATTGCGCATTTTGCTACGACCGCCAATCACTCGCTTTATCATGGAAATTTGTGGGACACAATGCCACCACGTTTACTTTTATCAGTTGCGATGCAGTTAATGTAACACAACGATTTAGACCAGGGATTCCCAAGCATGGTGTGTCCACTTGTTGCACAACTACAACTCCCAGCATGCCCGGACAGCCAAAGGCTGGCCGGGCATGCTGGGAGGTGTAGTTGCGCAACAGCGGAAGGCACTCTGGTTGCGAAAAAACACTGCTGTAGACTAAAGGTAGAAAACAAGGCAGCAAAAGGGTTAAAGAATGTTACCTGATTTCGACTATTGTTGTAAAAATAAACTAATCTAAGATAAAACTAAAATGATTCTAAAAACTATTCTAAAGTAACTAAAAAAAAATAAAGAAAAGCTACAGAACTGAACAATGGAATAAAAGACATACAGATCGAGCGATGGCTGAGCCAAGAAATAGTGAATGGAAAGAATGCTGGCCAACAATTTTTAATTTGTCATACATTATTTACATTATTGTTGCTTCATTTGGATTCCTATCATTATGTGTTTGCTTCACTTTTGGGCATCGGCGAGTGTGATTTCTATTGTGGTGCCGTCCTCTGATGTGAGGCTTATCAGGTGTAGCAGAAGTTGCTTATCTTTCTATTTCTACCCTTCCGTTTTCCAGTTATTTCTTTGCCTGTAGGCAGTCGTTCCACCGCGTTTTGTATTGTTAGTCCTTTTCACTTATTTTTATGTTACATAAACTTCACATAGAGTTCGATTGGGACCAATAAAAGGTAAAGTCATTTTTCTTTTTATTATACTTTATTACATATGTGCAGCAAATTCATTAGACAACAACCTGCTACACTTTAAAGGGGTACTCCGCCCCTGGCATCTTATCCCCTATACAAAGGATAGGGGATAAGATGTAAGATAGCCGCGGTCCCGCTGCTGGGGACCCCGGGGATCGCCGCTGCGGCACCCCGCCATCATTACTGCACAGAGCGAGTTCGCTCTGTGCGTAATGACGGGCGATACAGGGGCCGGAACAGCGTGACCTCATGGCTCCGCCCCTCATGACATCACGGCCCATCCCCTTAATGCAAGTATATGGCAGGGGGCGTGACGACCGCCACGTCCCCTCCCATAGACTTGTATTGACGGGGGCGGGCCGTGATGTCACGAGGGGCGGAGCCATGACGTAACGATGCTCCGGCCCCTGTATTGCCCGTCATTACTTGCAGAGCGACATCCCAGCAGCGGGACCCCGGCGATCTGACATCTTATCCCCTATCCTTTGGATAGGGGATAAGATGTCTAGGGACGGAGTACCCCTTTAATGTCATTTTTGAAAACAATTTAACCCCTTAAAGAGTATCACTCTTTATTTTTATTATTTTTTAGTTTTCTACCTTGAAATTTCTCTGTATTTTCTGCTCAGTCTGAGTCAGATTCACAGACTGGGAAGGGGTGTTACCCAGCAGGCTGGGACATCATCTAAAGTTATACAGGGGATAACTTCCTCCCTCACTCTGCTACACACAGCCCAGAACAGTTCAGTGTGAGATGAGCTATGATTGGCTAAGGCTGCACACACGCCCCTCAGCACTCTAGACTGCATTTCCTGATTTTTGGACTTCTGCCTGGCCAGCAGGAGTCCTAAGTCTGTGCAAGAGATGGGGGGGAAATGTGCTCTGGAAAAGTAGGGAAACACCTAGTTTAACACAAATAAAACAGAAAACTTTTTTTTAACCAAAGTACATTAGAAAGATTTTTTTATTTACCATAAGGAGTGTAAAAGCGAAAATTAGTTTTAATGACAGTGCCCATTTTAAGGAGTGCTATTGTGCAGGACAACTTATTCATATCCAAAGAATAGGGATAAGTGTCTGATTGTGGATCTCAGGGCGTAGGCACAAAGCATTCTCTGAGGTGGAGATGTGGCATTCGGGTTTTTATTGACCTTAAAGGAGAACTCCAGCCAAAATTAACTTTTCCCTTATAACTTATCTACAGGATAAGGGATAAGTAGTTGATTGTGAGGGGTCTGACCACTGGGACCTTCCATGACGTCCAGAACGGGACCCCAGCTCTCTTAGTGAGGAGCACATGTCATCTACAGGTAGATAGAACACGCTTCATTTATTTCTGTGGGAGAACCTTTTCGGCGCTCCCATAAAAATGAATGGGAGTGTATGCTGTCTGCATCCTCACTGAGTGCCGGGTCCTGTTCCAGAGATCGCGAGAGGACCCAGCGGTCGGACGCCCCCACAATCAGCTACTTATCCCCTATTCTGTGGATATGGGATAAGTTTAACCTCTTAAGGATTCAAGGCGTACCTGTACGCCCTGAGCCCACTCCCGGAGTGATGTGACCCCGCATCACATCGGGTTGGTCCCGGTTGCTAATCATAGCCGGGACCCTGGGCTAACAGCGCGCTGCATCGATCGTTGTGCCGCGGGCTGTTAACCCTTCAGACGCGGCGATCAATGTTGACCGCCACGTCTGAAAGTGAAACTAAACGCTTCCCGGCAGCTCAGTCGGGCTGATCGGGACATCACGATAAAATCGCGATGTTCCGATCAGCTGGGACGCAGACGGAGGTCTCCTTACCTGTCTCCGCGGCGTCCGATCGGGGTTTGATTGCTCCGAGCCTGAACTACAGGCTTGAGCAATCGAGCCCCTATCTCGCTGATCCGTGCAGAGCTATGACTTTGCAGGGATCAGCATAGGAGATCAGTGTGTGCAGTGTTATAGGTCCCTATGGGAGCTATAGCACTGCAAAAAAAAGTGAAAAAAAAAGGTAACAAAGGTCATTTAACCCCTTCCCTAATAAAAGTTCAAATCACCCCCCTTTTCCCATAAAAAAAAACTGTGTAAATAAAAATAAACATATGTGGTATCGCCGCGTTCGTAAATGTCCGAACTATAAAATATATAATTAATTAAACCGCACGGTCAATGACGTATGCGCAAAAAAATTCCAAAGTCCAAAATAGCGTATTTTTGGTCACTTTTTATATCATAAAAAAATGAATAAAAAGCAATCAAAAAGTCCAATCAATACAAAAATGGTACCGATAAAAACTTCAGAATACGGCAGAAAAGATGAGCCCTCATACCGGGCCATACTCGGAAAAATAAAAAAGTTATAGGGGTCAGAATATGACAATTTTAAACGTATACATTTTCCTGCATGTAGTTACGATTTTTTTCAGAAGTGCGACAAAATAAAGCCTATATAAGTAGGGTATCATTTTAACCGTATGGACCTACAGAATAGATAAGGTGTAATTTTGATAGATAAGGTGTCAAGATAAGGTGTCATTTTTACCAAAAAATGCACTGGGTAGAAACGGAAGCCCCCAAAAGTTACCAAATGACATTTTTTCTTCAATTTTGTCGCACAATTATTTTTTTTTCCGTTTCGCCGTGGATTTTTGGGTAAAATGACTGATGTTACTGCAAAGTAGAATTGGTGGCGCAAAAAATAAGCCATCATATGGATTTTTAGGTGCAAAATTGAAAACGTTATGATTTTTAGAAGGTGATGAGGAAAAAATGAAAATGCAAAAACGGAAAAATGCTTAAGGGGTTCAGGGGTCCTTAAGGGGTTAGAGAAAACAGGCGGTAATTTCTTTAAAAAAAAAAAAAAAAAAACAGTGCCACCCCTGCCTTTAGGTTGTGTGTGGTATTGTGGCTCAGTTCCATTGAAGTGGATGATGACAAGTTGCAATACCACACACAACCTGAAGACAGAGATAGCACTGTTTTGGAAAAAAATAGGTCCGGTTTTTCCATTTCTGGACAACCCCTTTAATTTTTGCTGGATTTATTTTTTTTTAATGACCAAGCCCTATTTTTCAAATCTGACATGTGATACGTGCAGCTTTTTTTTTTATTTTTTATTTTTTAAAGAGCAATATATAGTAAAAAAAATTGTTACATTTGCATTTCCCTAGATTTGAAATTCTCTACATGACATTTGTAGTGTTTACTTTGCAGTAAAAATGATGTTATCTTTATTGTGTGGGTCAGTACGATTATGGTGATACCCATAATTTTCCTTTTCACAACAAAATGTTTTTTGTTCCCCATTTTGTTGTACCATGTTCTGAAAGCCATACCTTTTTTTTTATATTTTGGCTAACCTCGTTATTAATGGGTTAATTTTTGCAGAACAAGCTGTACTTTCTATTGGTACCATTTTTGCGACACATTTTCATTCCGCTTTTTTGGAGGCAATTAGCAATCTTATTTTATTATTGTTGTTTTTTTTTTTTTACTACATTCACTGTGCGGGATAAATAACATTATAGTTTTATTGTACAAGTCGTTACAAACTTGGCAATACCTATTATGTACAAGGGCTTTTTTTTTATGATAATATAGAGCTTTATTGGAAAAAGGGCATTTATTTAATATTTTTTACACTTCATTGAAAACATATTATTTTGATACTTTTTACTTTTTTTTCTGTTATACTATGTACAGTACAGATGTACTGCAGTATAGTAAAACAGAAAAAAAGTAAAAAGTATACACTGACAGTTCACTTGTGAGACACATCCTATGGCTGGACCTCAAAGGCTTCTGTACCTGGCAGATGTGAGGCCATCATCTGGCCTCTGGCCTCCATGGCAACAATTGGGACCCCACAATCGCATTGGGGGACAGGGTAAGCCCCCTTCCCTTGTCAATCCAATAGGAGTCAGTACTATCCACAGCATCTATGGAGTTAAAAATACCGAGGTCTGTCGCAATCATGGTCTCGGCAGTTACGGCGGGGTCCCAGCTGTGACTGACAGCCGGCTCCCACCACCGATCTCCTGCACCACTTCCCTCAGAGCCTGGAATAGCAGGATGTCCTATAGCAAGAACATACCCGCTGCAAGGACATACCCATACATCCTGGGGAGGGAAAGGGTTAACAACCCAGGAAATTTCAATGTTTTCATTTTCATTTTTTTCCATAAAGTCTTACATTTTTTAGCTCTTTTATACTGTGAAAAAAAAACAAAAAATAACAAAAATGTGCAATGTGATCTGTAGTTTTTATTGTTACTATTTTGAGGTAGATGGGAGTTTTTAATGGATTTTCATTCCATGTTTTTTATTTAGTTTTTTTTGTTTTTTTGTCCCCATGGCAAAAACAAACATGGTTGTTAAGGGGTTAAAAAATGGAGCAATAGAACTGGCCTTCACTCAGACAACTTGTACAGAGGTGTAATTTAATCAGTTCTTTGCATCAGTATTTTGTATCGGTACAGTTGTGGATTTCTCTGTAGTCAAGCAGGCTACGGTCTATGGGCTCTGTTCACATCTTTCCATCAGAGTCTCTTTTACTTATGATAGCAAGAGTAGTGGAACATGCAGTGCTATTCTCTCCATACACATTATGCAAGCCTTGTTTAAATCCCATTGAAACCCATTACAAGTCAATAGAAAATAAATATAATGGGAGACATTTGGAGCTGCTGTCAGGTTCTTTCATAAATAAAAGACACAGTACAAATGTGGACAGAGACTTAAAGTTACAGTTTACAATTTTTTAGCGTAACAAAAATGTATAGGCTGGCAAAATGTGCAAAAACCTAGCAAAAAAAACAAAACAACAACAACTTCCTGTAACATGCTGCGCTCCAGCCGTGAGCGCAGCATCCCAGTGTCCCCGACTTCCGGCGGGGCCGGGATTCGCATGGTGGGACGCTCCTGCTCCTTCCTGTCAGCCCCGGTACGCGCGTCCCCGTTACTTAGGGCGTGCGCGCCGGGGCTCTAAAATTTAAAGGGGCAGTGCGCCCATAATTAGTGAATGCACCTGCCCCTATGTTATAAGTTGTTTGCACCTCCCACACTTCCCTGCCGGATCTTCAGTGCTCATTGCCTAAGAGAAAGCTGCCTGTTTTGCCTACTCGTGTTTCCAGACCTTCCTGCTACGTTTTTTGACTCTGAACCTTTGCGCTTGCCTAGACCTTCTGCTACGTTGACTATGCCTCTGTCTCATCCTCCGGTACCTCACTTTGCCCAGTTACCTATGTGGTCGAGCCCTATTGAGGGTAGCGACCTGAGTGTCGCCTGCCGCAGCAAATCCATCCTGCTTTGCGGAGGGCTCTGGTGAAGACCAGCGGCACCTTAGACTCTGCTCCCCGATATGGTCCGAGTCATCAGCCACAAAGGTAGAGGATCCACATCCAGCTCCGTGACAGCCTGCATTCAGGTGCGTGACACTTCCCTCTACAACCTGCTTGTCACGTATGGGCATGGAACAGTAAAGCCCTAACTCACCCACAGCCACTGACACCTACTTATTGCCTATCCACCCTAACTGATGGATAAACAACCACGATGACAAACCCTCCCTGCTAAGTGCTGGGACAGCTTAGTCAAAATAATGAAATACAAAAACAGTCGGGAAACAGTTGTAGGCGCACAAACTAACAGAGATACACTAAGGCACACACACAGTCAACTCAATATCAGTATAGCCGAGGTCGTTTCCAGGAAATAGCGGAGTACAAAAAAAAGCAAGAGAAGAGTCAAGGGAAAAGCCAAAGATCAATAAACAAGCATGTATCCAGTAAGCAGGAGGTGTCAGCTAAGGTATAACCTTTCCCAGACAATGAACTGATCACTATTCCGAGCTTATACAATATAGGACAGAGATCAGGGATACACCTTCCTGATAGGTAGCAGAGCTGAGAACCACACCCAGATGACACAGGTGAGCTCCAAGCAGCTCCAGCCCCACTAGAGTCATTTAACTCTTCGTGTTCGGCCTGAGCCAGATGTTACACTGCTGTTCACTGTCTGTTGTTAATCTCATTCCATCTGTCTCTAGTAACATAGAGACCATAATGTAACACATGAAAAGGCTGGGGTGGGGCTTAGCTACTGCTCTATGCAGAACAGAGTGAGAGAAAACAAGGCCTAGATGTACCTTTAATCTGTGAGCCTGTCTCCCTGCTACAGAAGATTTACACTGAAAGGTATATTAAGGTTCCCCTCTCATCTCTGTAGCAGTTCATTGCTAAGTGTAACCTTTTATTTGATGTGCTGCTGTTTTTTTTTTTTTCATGTCCTCAAAGTCTGCAAAGGCAGTGTATCAGGAACCCCCAGATGCAATCTATACTAGTGTGATGTACATCATTCCCCAGCACAGTGTCAGTCCAGTGCACTCTAGCCAGCCACTCATGGCCTAGTAGAAAGGAGTACGTTCTGTGATTGCCCAGAGAAATAAGGGAAAGAAAGTTCTGTGCGTATACTACATGCAAACAGCCCAGCTTTGGTCTTGCTGCCTGAACTGAAGAGAATGAGAAATAACTGTTCACCACAGAAAAGGCTCTCAGGGGCTCAATAACAGCAGCAGGGGCATTGATAGGAGGGGCTAACTGGGCTACAACCCTGGGTGTCAGGCCAATAGCCCCAGGTCTCAGGCTGGAGCTTTTTATTTTTTTTATTTTATTTTTTATAATAATTATTGTCACCACTGCTTTAAGACAGCAGTGACTTCTGGGATGGGGCATGGCATGACGTGCCATGTCAGATGCCGTGCAGGAGCCTCCCTCTGCGCCATTACACTGGCCCCCAAGTCCCATGAGACCGGGCAGCTGCAACTCCTAGCCTGCAGTTGTAATTGTAATAATATCCTTGCGTCCTGTACAAATCCAGATGGCACCAAGTGGGAGCAAGGAGTGATGGCCTGCATAGTCAGCACTGCCTGATGACCCTGATGACCGGTGGTGATCTCCAAGTCAGAAGGGTGAGTGTAATGGCAGGGGGGGGGGGGGGCGTCAGGGGTTGATTGCATGAGAGATGTGTGATGTGTGCATAATAGATGTTTGTATGACAGATGTATGCATGTATTATAGATGAATGTATAATGCATGTATGTATGTTTGATAGATGTGTGTGTGTGTATAATAGATGTATGCATGCATGTATGATAGATGTGTGTATGATATGTGTTTGTATGTATAATTGATGTATGTAAGTATGTATGATAGATGTTTGTATGATAGATGTGAGTATGTAAAATACATGTATGTATGATGTATGAATGATAGATCCCCATTATTTTATTGTAGTGCTAGCTGGGTGTATGTAATCATGTATTACGCATCCACATACACATTTATCTGGTGTCAGGATGCCAGTGTGGTATTTGTGACCGTCTGCAGGCATCCTCCATTGTATGCATTTTCTGCTGGGGATCGCAACGGATCACAAGTGCAGGACCTCCACCCCATCGAAGGTGCACAACAGCACTTGGGGTTGAGAGTTTCCTTCTACAACCACCTGCATGTAAATATAAGCCGGTATTCTTTTGTTTAAGGCTTATACTAATGCACCCTTTTATTTTACTGGGTAGCATTAAGGTTTCACCTGTGAGGCCGGCTATATATATGAACCAACCAGGGTGGGGCATGTAGCCTGTCTCCCCCCTCCCATTGTATGTGTGCTTAGCCCACACTGGAGGTAATTGGGGAGCAATCTGCAAGTCGGACATAAGGCTGCTGTAATTTGGTTCCTGGCTTTGTTTATCCGGCCAGGTAGGTTAGTGATTAGGACCCACACCACTTGAGAAACCTTGGTGTGGTGTGCGGGCTCAGGTCTGTCTTTCATATAAGGATATACTGGCTAATGTCTCAATTTTACATCAGTTTTGAGGGTTAGCTAATGTCATTGTTTACATTTACCACAGGAGTGAACCTATATTGTGGTCCACAAGGGCAGGTCCTCCACTCCAGCGTAGGTGCACAACTGCACTTGGGGTTGAGCACCTCCTATCACCTTAGACCACGCTAATGTAATTATCTAGCTGTGTGTGTATATACTATACTAGTGCTGGCTGGGTGTTTGCATACACACTGCTCGAAAAAAATAAAGGGAACACTTAAACAACACAATGTAACTCCAAGTCAATGACACTTCTGTGAAATCACACTGTCCAATCAGGAAGCAACACTGATTGACAATCAATTTCACATGCTGTGGTGCAAATGGAACAGACAACAGGTGGAAATTATAGCCAATTAGCAAGACACCTCCAATAAAGGAGTGGTTCTGCAGGTGGTAACCACAGACCACTTCTCAGTTCCTTTGCTTCCTGGCTGATGTTTTGGTCACTTTTGAATGCTGGCGGTGCTTTCACTCTAGTGGTAGCATAAGACGGAGTCTACAACCCACACAAGTGGCTCAGGTAATGCAGCTCATCCAGGATAGCACATCAATGTGAGCTGTGGCAAGAAGGTTTGCTGAGTCTGTCAACATAATGTACAGTGCATGGAGGCGCTACCAGGAGACAAGCCAGTACATCAGGAGACGTAGAGGAGGCCATAGGAGGGCAACAACCCAGCAGCAGGACCGCTACCTATGCCTTTGTGCAAGGAGAAGCAGGAGGAGTGCTGCCAGAGCCCTGAAAAATGACCTCCAGCAGGCCCCAAATGTGCATGTGTCCACTCAAACGGTCAGAAACAGACTTCATGAGGGTGGTATGATGGCCCGACATCAACAGGTGGGGGTTGTCCTTACAGCCCAACACCGTGCATGATGTTTGGCAAGATTGGCAAATTTGCCACTGTGCTCTTCACAGAAGAAAGCAGGTTCACAATGAGCACATGTGACAGACGTGACTCTGGAGACGCCATGGAGAACGTTCTGCTGCCTGCAACATCCTCCAGCATTACCGGTTTGGCAGTGGGTCAGTAATGGTGTGGGGTGGCATTTCTTTGGGGGTCGCACAGCCCTCATGTGCTAGCCAGAGGTAGCCTTACTCCCATTAGGTACCGAGATGAGATCCTCAAACCCCTTGTGGGACCATATGCTGGTGCGGTTAGCCCTGGGTTCCTCCTTATGCAAGACAATGCTAGACCTCATGTGGCTGGAGTGTGTCAGCAGTTCCTGCGAGAGGAAGGCATTGATGCTATGGACTGGCCCGCCTTTTCCCCAGACCTGAATCCGATTGAGCACATCTACCAACGCCACATTGCACCACAGACTGTCCAGGAGTTGGCGGATGCTTTAATCCAGGGAGGACATCGCTCAGGCCATCTCATCAGGAGCATGCCCAGGCATTGTAGGGAGGTCATACAGGCACGTGGAGGCCACATACACTACTGAGCCTCATTTTGACTTGTTTTAAGGACATTACATCAAAGTTGGATCAGCCTGTAGTGTGGTTTTCCATTTTGATTTTGAGTGTAACTCCATATTTAGACCTCCATGGGTTGAAACATTTGATTTCCATTGATAATTTTTGTGTGATTTTGTTGTCAGCACATTCATCTATGTAAAGACGAAAGTATTTCATACGATTAGTCCATTCATTCAGATCTAGGATGTGTTATCTTAGTGTTCCCTTAATTTTTTTTTGAGCAGTGTATATACTGTATATGATCTGTGGTGGTAATAATCATAGTTGTTGTCTGTCTCAGTATAGTAGGTCCTCCTAAGCTCAGGTGATAGGCCTATAACGTTAGTGCTCTTAGAGGTATTACCAAAATTTTAAGTGTTGGCTGCGTACGTGCAGTGTACAGTAGTGGGAGTATTAGAGAAGATGATTGGGTGTGATTAGAGGCGTGTTTAAGGGTAAGTTTAGGTTAAGGGTGTGGTTAGGGGTGTGGCTGGGCTGTGGGCTCGAGCCCTGGGTCTTTTGGAAACCTAACAATAACCAGCACAATGGACTGCAGAAAGTGCATGAAAATCACCTTGCAACCATTCTGAAGGGTTAACATTACAAAACCAGGCAGGTTTTTGAACATCTTTTAACATGACATCATGTAAAAATGTTGGTCTTTAATAAATTCAACCAATAACAGCCAGCGGTGTCAATGATATTCCTTTCTTTATCCATAACCAGAGATTACAAACTGATATAAATAAATACATTTTTTTTTATTTTAAACTAGCCAAATGTCCTCTTTAAGTAACTGCAAGAATTCTTGTCTATCAATTTCCTAATCAAAAGGTCAGAAGATATAAATCTCCCCAAATCTACTCAACCCCTCCTTAGTTTCATGTGTTGATGAGTTTTGTAAAGTTCAGTAAAGTAAATTCAAAGTGATATATTATTTATAAATACAGGCAGAAAATCTTTAACGTTTTGCTCAACTAAGTAAAAATATTTAACCTTTTGTGTATACTGTGCGAATAGCTCCACATAGAAAGCACACAGGAGGGCATATTTAAATGCTGCTTCTTTTTGATTTTATAAATATATATATATATATATATATATATATATATATATATATATATGTACTCAATAACAATTAATTTAGGTGCACATAAGACTAGAGCTTCGCTGTTTCTTTCTGTGTCAAATACTATCGTCAGCTATAAAAAAAAAAAAAGTTCTAGAAAATATTCCAACCTTGTCCTTATTTTTTCTGACACAGGCAAATCTGTGCTATATATTCTCCAGTCGAACAAGAACCAAGAGGTAAGGCTTACGAGCACCAGAAGCTCATTTGGGATTCTAAAAACATTTTTCTCATTATCTACAAGTTTTTTTTCATTACATCTCCTAGTCCTGTGATCATCAGAGACTCCCGGAATAATCCTAAAGACTTGTAAGTATCTTCTAACTTCTCAGAAAACTTTAATTGACTTTTGTTTCGTTTCAGACTTTCTTTTAACTGTGGCCTTAATACAAAGTCACAAACTAAGTTAAAGGAGAACTCGGGGATAAGTAGCTGGTCGCAGACAGAACCCCAGCTCTCTCAGAAAGGTGCGCGTGATGTCTACCGGTAGACTGCACGGGCTGTATACATTTATATGAGAGCACCGATGATGCCCGAGTGCTGTACTTGGGTCTCTTCGGCGCTCCCATAGAAATGAATGGAGCATGTGGCATCTGCAGCATGCGCTACTCACTGAGAGGGGATAAGTTATTAATAGTTATTGTGTAATATTATGTCTGATACTTGTCTTTGTTTGTACCCCATAATTGTAAGTGCTGCGGATTCTGTAGGCGCTATATAAATAAAATGATTATTATTATTATAAGTAAATTTTTGCCGAAGTTCCCTTTAAAGAAAATTTTCTATGCTATTTAAATACATAGAGGCCTTCAAAATATGAAAAATATTGTTACGCTCTGCCCTCCAGCCAGACCGCTGGCTGTGAGCACTCCCCTGCTCTGTCCTCTTCTGCCGGCGGGGCTGGGATTTACATCCCATATTCTGTAATTTTTTTTACCCCCTTCAGGTTGCACTTTTTCATTTTTTTCATCTTTGTCTTCCAAGAAGTATTACTTCTTTATTTTAACATTGACCTTGAATTAAAAAAAATTTTATCGGCACCATTTTCATGTACATATAAGTAAATTTTTTTTGTAAATTATTATTATTTTAACACAGTGAAAACACTGGCTGGTTTTACATGAGCATACTAGGGATGTAAGTCCCTGTCCAGCTGCAGGTCTGATGATGCAAAAATGCATTCCTAACTTAGTGTTGGGCGCAAATATTTGCATTTTGAATTTTTAGCGCGAATATCGCAAATTCGCGAATATATTCGCTATATATTCAAAATTGCGATTATTCATTTTTCCGCATATACGTATATTCGCATATGTGAATATTTGCATATTCCTTCTTTTAACTTGGGGGCCAATTAGAATGATGCAAATACACTTGTCAGAGGTTATCAACAACATCCCTAGCAACCAATAGTATGGTTGCCCACCTCCTCACTGTTTTCTTCCTCGAATACGCGAATATGCAAATATTCCCATATTCACACGAATATGATGAATACGCAAAATTTGCGAATATAGGACGAATATTTATCTATATATTTGCGAAATATCGCGAATCGAATATGGCCAATGCCGCTCATCATTATTCCTAACATGCTCGTGTAACCTCGTCCTTAGGTCAAGTTCACACAGAGGAAAAATCGTCGACATATCTGATTTTACATGCTGACTTGCATCCGTATTTGCCTCAAAAATTGCGCACTGAATTTTTGTATTGTTTTTGTAATACATTTTTTTTTTTACAATGATAGATGATAATTAGCCATAACTTTTTTTTATATATATATTTGTGTTGATGCAGCTGTGTAAGAGCTTGTTTTTTGTGGGCTGAGGAATTTGTTTCATTGGTACCATTTTGGGTTACATACAACATTTTGGTCCCTTTTTGTTCTATTGTTTGGGAAGAACAGAAAATTATTCTAGCATTTTTTTAATGTGTTCACTGTGTGTTGATATCTCTATACTAACAATTATGACAATACAACATTTATAAAAAAAAAAAATTCAAACTGTGTTTGTATAATAAAAAAACTTAAAATATATATTTTTTGTGTTGCCACTTTTAAAGATCCAAAAGATTTTATTTGTTTCCATTAAAAGAGCTGCATAAGGGTTTGTTCTTAATGGGACAAGCTTTAGTATTTGTTTGTACAATTTTGTAGTACAGGTGACTTTTTGATTGCAAGTTGATTAAAATGTTGGCAAAAAGGTATGCCAACATATACCACGACCTACACATTCACCTTGGACTATTTATAGCCCTCTAGGTCAGGTCATTTCATAAATGTATATGTTTATTTCACAGGACTTTAAAGGGGTTATCCAGGAAAAAAAAACTTTTTATATATATATATATATATATATATATATATATATATATATATATATATAAACTGGCTCCAGAAAGTTAAACAGATTTGTAAATTACTTCTATTAAAAAATCTTAATCCTTCCAATACTTATGAGTTTCTGAAGTTAAGGTTGTTCTTTTCTGTCTAAGAGTTCTCTGATGACACGTGTCTCGGGAAACACCCAGTTGAGAAGCAAATTCCCATAGCAAAACTCTTCTAAACTGGGCGTTTCCCGAGACATGTGTCATCAGAGAACTCTTAGACAGAAAAGAACAACCTTAACTTCAGAAGCTCATAAGTACTGGAAGGATTAAGATTTTTTTAATAGAAGTAATTTACAAATCTGTTTAACTTTCTGGAGCCAGTTGATATATAAAAAAAAAGTTTTTTCCTGGAATACCCCTTTAAAAGCTTGATTCAATGTGATTTAAGTGACTTTTATTTTTTTAAATTTATATATTTTTTAACTAGGTTTTATAGCTTTTTTTACATTTTATCATAAACGTTTATTGTTTTTTACACGTTATTAGAGATGAGCGAAGTTACAGTGATTCGATTCATCATGAACTTCTCGGCTCGGCAGTTGATGACTTATCCTGCATAAATGAGTTCAGCTTTCAGGTGCTCCCGTGGGCTGGAAAAGGTGGATACAGTCCTAGGAGACTGGTTGAGTATATATATTCCTCCTGAGAAGAGCTTGGATTCTGAGACCAAATGAAATCGGCTCATCTTCCAAGCCTCCTGATTGGCCCGGATGTCGTCATAGCAACAGAATGCATCAGCCAAACTCAGGAGAAATTAACCCTTCTGCTAAAACCAAATTCACCTATTCAACACATGCTTTTATTTATCTCTGCCATAGTATATATTCATTGAGGAATTTTAGTTGAAGAATCCACACTGAAAGTCTGCATCAAAGTACAGTACAATGTCAGGGGAAGGTATTTTAATAAGCCCAATTCAGTCACAGCGTAAAAAAAAAAAAAATCAGCAGCCGATTCTAGGAACTGAGTAGATTTTCCATTCCACAGAATTCCCTATCTGTCAATATATTTTAGTTTTGCATTTCATTTATTGCAGAACAATACGTTATGAAAAGGAACAAACAAGCAATCCTACAGTCGTACAATGTATGTTTTTCTACACTGACACTCAAAAATGTTTGATCTTTTTTAAGAAATTGCCTACTTTGATGTATTCTGCACACGACCTCTGGATATATCTTTTTTTCCAGTGTAATGGTCTTAGTATGTGTAGGCAGGCAGACCCATGCCCGACCTGAGCACCAATCTAGCAGATCAGCACTTGTAGAAAGCCTGTAAGGCCCCTTTCACATACATTAGTTGTCTGGCAGTGTTTCCATCCGGCGTGTACCGGAGGGAAACTGATGGTAGAACTGATCCTATTCATTTAAATGGGACAGTTCACAATCATCTGGCGTCTCTATTTAGATGCCGGGTGGTTGGACTTGCCGGTTGGCACCGGACAGCGAAACACAGCTTGCTGCTAGAAACAATGGATGCCGGATGCTACACAACTGATGACAACTGATGCATGTTGTCATCAGTTGTGGCATCAGTTGCATCCAGATTTATGCTGAGTTTCCCTATGCTGGACACCAGACATATGTGAACCCAGCCTAAAAAAGCTCAATGATTGTGCAGCCAGGGCAAGATCACTGGATCCTTTATGCAGTCCTTTAGTTATATCATTGTGGGGCGGAGTTATTGGACAAAGGGGCAGGGATATACAAGGAGTAGGCGGGATACAGCAACAGGCACCATTGCACATTGCACATATTAGTAACAAGAGGAAAAACTTCTGAATGGCTGCACCAGTTTTCCCCCCCCCTGTAAGAAGCGTTAGAAACAGAATCACCCGCACTCTCGACCTGTATATACAGTTTAGTGCAGGTAAATGCTGTCAGTCTCCTTTAAATTGATTTAGTTAAACGGGTACTCCGGCACTAAGACTTCTTATCCCCTATCCAAAGGATAGGGGATAAGATGTCTGATCGTGGGGGTCCCACCGCTGGGAACCCCTGCAATCTCTCATGCAGACACCCACCTGTGGCAGCTTTACAGAGAGATGTTTGCTCCGTGTCTGAAGGGTCATGACTACGGGGCTGGAGTTTTGTGATGTCATGACTCCGCCCCCTAGTGACATCACGCCCCTCCCCCTCCAATGCAAGTCTATGGGAGGCCGTTATGCCCCCTCCCATAGACTTGCATCGAGGGGGCGGGGCTGCATTGAGGGGGGCGGGGCTGCTCTGTGCAGCTGCCAGAGGTGAGTATCTGCGGGGGTCCCCAGCAGCAGGACCCCATGATCAGACATATTATTCCCTATCCTTTAAATAGGGGAAAAGATGTCTTAGGGCCGGAGTACCCCTTTAAAAACAGACATATTTTTATTAATGATTTACACCAGTTAAAAATGTGTGAACAATCAAATAAAAAAACAAATTTCCTATTTATAAAAAAAAAATAATAATAATTGTCCACAAATAAGTAGCATATCATTTATTTTCACTGACTTTGGTTTTTCAGTTTTTTGGAAATATAGATTACAGTATAAAGTTGTATTATCTCAGAAACCTAGGTAAAAATTGTGTAACAGAAAAATCATTATTGAACTAGGAATATATTGCACTGTGTGGGAGGATAGACAGGTTGTTACCAACTCATGTTACAGCTCATTTTACAGCAGAATCCAGTTTAGATTTCTCAGTTCAGAAACACCTATGTACATGTCTATAAAGCATCGGCAGCATTGCATTTGATTGCATTTGATTGTATGACATACTCACACGTTCAGCTGTTTTCTTCCCTCGTGTTCCTGTCACTGGTATTTCTCATGTGGTTTAAATGTGGAATGAAATGTCTAGGCAGCTGTCATTCCTGTTTTGTCACTGGACACTGTATTCTGTTCCCTGTCTGGGGATGTGTTAGCAGGGTCTGTCACCATATTCTAGGAAGAAATGGTATGTAAAGCAGCTCTCACCCCACCTTTTCAGGTAGCTTTCCCTTTAACCCCTTAAGGACTCAGGGTTTTTCAGTTTTTGCACTTTCGTTTTTTCCTCCTTACGTTTTAAAAATCATAACCCTTTCAATTTTCCACCTAAAAATCCATATTATGGTTTATTTTTTGCGTCGCCAATTCTTCTTTGCAGTGACATTAGTCATTTTACCCAAAAATGCACGGTGAAACGGAAAAAAAAATCATTGTGCAACAAGATCGAAAAAAAAACGCCATTTTGTAACTTTTGGGGGCTTCCGTTTCTACGCAGTGCATATTTCGGTAAAAATGACACCTTATCATTATTCTGTAGGTCCATACGGTTAAAATAATACCCTACTTATATAGGTTGGATATTGTCGTACTTCTGGAAAAAATCATAACTACATGCAGGAAAATGTATACGTTTAAAAATGTCATCTTCTGACCCCTATAACTTTTAATTTTTCCATGTACAGGGCGGTATGAGGACTAATTTTTTGCGCCGTGATCTGAAGTTTTTATTGGTATGATTTTTGTTTTGATCAGACTTTTTGATCACTTTTAATTCATTTTTTAATGGTATAAAAAGTGACCAAATTTTTTTTGCGCGTACGCCATTGACCGTGCGGTTTAATTAATGATATATTTTTATAGTTCGAACATTTACGCACGCGGCGATACCACATATGTTTATTATTATTTTTTTTTACACTGTTTTATTTTTTTTATGGGAAAAGGGGGGTGATTCAAACTTTTATTAGGGAAGGGGTTAAATGACCTTTATTAACACTTTTTTTTTCCTTTTTTTTTTTGGAGTGTTATAGCTCCCATAGGGACCTATAACACTGCACACAATGATCTTTTACACAGATCACAGGCGTGTATTAACACGCCTGTGATCAGTGTTATCGGCGCTTGACTGCTCCTGCCTGGATCTCAGGCAGGGAGCAGTCATTCGCCGATTGGACACCGAGGAGGCAGGTAAGGGCCCTCCCGGTGTCCTGCAAGCTGTTCGGGACGCCACGATTTCACCGCGGCGGTCCCGAACAGCCCGACTGAGCAGCCGGGTCACTTTCACTTTCACTTTAGAAGCGGCGGTCAGCTTTGACCGCCGCTTCTAAAGGGTTAATACCACACATAGCCGCGATCGGCATTTCAACTTAAGGAGAGTGTTATAAAGACGTGTGGAACATTAGGTCTTTTAAGAATTGACACAAAAAAGAGTAAAGGAATAGTGTCACCGGTACCTGTATATACAGCTTCACGAGATGGACAGTACGGACACTCGGGCAACTACCCAGATCCACTCAGCTGGCGGCGGTGCTAGGACAATGGGAAACCCAGTAACCCACTCACCGTCCAGATACTGAAATATCGGCTCCCATCTCGGGCTGCTCAATTTGGCAGGGAAGACATGAATGGCGTGGATAGGGGATAAGATGTCTAGGGGCGGAGTACCCCTTTAAGGAATTGCAAACATTCCAAGTCAGTTGCAAAAATTCTGAGTTGGAGTGAAATACTGACTTTTAGGAGAAAGCTACCTGAAAAGGTGATGTTTGTGCTGCTTTACATATCCTTTCTTCCCGGAATTCGCAGTGGAACATCAATGGCTTATAAGTCTCCACACATCTTTATGACACTCTCCTTAAGGAGAAATGTTTAGGAGTCTTGGGAATATCTAAAGCCATGTGCTGTGGGACCTAGAGGTGAAAAAAAAACAATGTACCTTTTTGTTAGGAGTAACAAGTCAGTAGCTTTCTTCTTTAGCTCTGCTATAGGGGTTCTTTGATATATGGCACTGTTATCTATACCTTTTATCTACTGCTACTTATGGTGCTATTTGCTTTTAATTTCATTAAAGGAGAAATGCAGTGGAAAACTTCTATCATTCCCTGTGCCTGGGTTGCAAAAACAAAAACAAAAAACTTTAGCTCACCTTCCCACATTCCCCTGTTGCACAGGGAAAGGTAGAAGTTTTCCACTGCATTTCTCCTTTAATGACAGTAAAAGCAAATAGTAGCATAAGTAGCAGTAGATAAAAGGTTGCTCTGGCGCTGCTCGGGTCCCTGTCATGTAAGGAGTCATGTAAGGAGCTCGGGCCAGCTCCTTACATGACAGTGTGCTCAACCTATCACCTGCCGAGGCGGGACATCGCTGCGGCCGGCGATACGCTGACCGCAGTGTGATGTTCCTAGCCTAAGAAGCATGGATTTGAGAGCGCCAGACAACGATACTGCTACCTAACATGTCAGACTGTCTTCCTCCACTAAAAAATTCAAAAGCAATCTGAAAGACCACTTCTTCAAGGATTCCTCTTTATTGAAAAGACTAGTCTACAACAATGGAAGGAAAAGTATCCCTTCTTATACCTTCTGCTGAAAGCATATAAAAGCAGGCCTTGAGCTTCTGTCTTACTTTGGTGACATTTGGATCCTGTCTGCTTCCCTAGCTACTGCTCTGCTACAGTCTGGCTACCTGTGTCTCTTCAAAATGAGTGATCATGAGAGGTTGTAAAAGAGTGATCCCGAGAGGTTGTAAAAGAGTGATCACGAGAGGTTGTAAAAGAGTGATCCCGAGAGGTTGTAAAAGAGTGATCACGAGGGGTTGTAAAAGAGTGATCACGAGAGGTTGTAAAAGCGTGATCACGAGAGGTTGTAAAAGAGTGATCACGAGAGGTTGTAAAAGAGTGATCACGAGAGGTTGTAAAAGAGTGATCACGAGAGGGTGTAAAAGCGTGATCACGAGAGGTTGTAAAAGAGTGATCACGAGAGGTTGTAAAAGAGTGATCACGAGAGGTTGTAAAAGAGTGATCACGAGAGGTTGTAAAAGCGTGATCACGAGAGGTTGTAAAAGAGTGATCACGAGAGGTTGTAAAAGAGTGATCACGAGAGGTTGTAAAAGAGTGATCACGAGAGGTTGTAAAAGAGTGATCCCGAGAGGTTGTAAAAGAGTGATCCCGAGAGGTTGTAAAAGATTGATCCCGAGAGGTTGTAAAAGAGTGATCACGAGAGGTTGTAAAAGATTGATCCCGAGAGGTTGTAAAAGAGTGATCACGAGAGGTTGTAAAAGAGTGATCCCGAGAGGTTGTAAAAGATTGATCCCGAGAGGTTGTAAAAGATTGATCCCGAGAGGTTGTAAAAGAGTGAGCATGAGAGGTTGTAAAAGAGTGATCACGAGAGGTTGTAAAAGATTGATCCCGAGAGGTTGTAAAAGATTGATCCCGAGAGGTTGTAAAAGAGTGAGCATGAGAGGTTGTAAAAGAGTGATCACGAGAGGTTGTAAAAGATTGATCCCGAGAGGTTGTAAAAGAGTGAGCATGAGAGGTTGTAAAAGAGTGATCCCGAGAGGTTGTAAAAGAGTGATCCCGAGAGGTTGTAAAAGAGTGAGCATGAGAGGTTGTAAAAGAGTGATCACGAAAGGTTGTAAAAGAGTGATCCCGAGAGGTTGTAAAAGATTGATCCCGAGAGGTTGTAAAAGAGTGATCACGAGAGGTTGTAAAAGAGTGATCCCGAGAGGTTGTATAAGTGAGATGATGCTGCTGAAGATGCTATGTCACTGTCTTCACTGATCGGACAGTCTTGGCACAGCCTTCTGAAACCTCCCATTTGTTAATGTATCAATCATTTAGTATATTATACATAAAAAGTAACATTGCCAATTGCAGGGGAATGGTGCAACTTTGATAATAAAATGAAAACGCTATGGTTGAGTATTGTTTAAAACTTTTACTTAAAGGGGTATTCCTATCTCCTTAACCCCTTAAGGACTCAGCCCATTTTGGCCTTAAGGACTCAGACAATTTAATTTTTACGTTTTCATTTTTTCCTCCTCGCCTTCTAAAAATCATAACTCTTTTATATTTTCATCCACAGACTAGTATGAGGGCTTGTTTTTTGCGCGACCAGTTGTCCTTTGTAATGACATCACTCATTATATCATAAAATGTATGGCGCAACCAAAAAACACTATTTTTGTGGGGAAATTAAAACGAAAAACGCAATTTTGCTAATTTTGGAAGGTTTTGTTTTCACGCCGTACAATTTCTGGTAAAAATGACATGTGTTCTTTATTCTGAGGGTCAATACGATTAAAATGATACCCATTATTATATACTTTTATATTATTGTTGCGCTTAAAAAAAATCACAAACTTTTTAACCAAATTAGTACGTTTATAATCCCTTTATTTTGATGACCTATAACTTTTTTATTTTTCAGTATAAGCGGCGGTATGGGGGCTCATTTTATGCGCCATGATCTGTACTTTTTTTTGATACCACATTTGTATATAAAAAACTTTTAATACATTTTTTATAATTTTTTTTTTAATAAAATGTATTAAAAAAGTAGGAATTTTGGACTTTTTAAAAATTTTTTCGTTCACGCCGTTCACCGTACGGGATCATTAACATTTTATTTTAATAGTTCGGACATTTACGCACGCGGCGATACCAAATATGTCTATAAAAAATGTTTTTTACGCTTTTTGAGGGTAAAATAGGAAAAAACGGACGTTTTACTTTTTTATTGGGGGAGGGGATTTTTCACTTTTTTTTTACTTTTACTTTTACATTTTTTTACATTTTTTTTTACACTTGAATAGTCCCCATAGGGGACTATTCATAGCAATACCATGATTGCTAATACTGATCTGTTCTATGTATAGGACATAGAACAGATCAGTATTATCGGTCATCTCCTGCTCTGGTCTGCTCGATCACAGACCAGAGCAGGAGACGCCGGGAGCCGCACGGAGGAAGGTGAGGGGACCTCCGTGCGGCGTTATGAATGATCGGATCCCCGCAGCAGCGCTGCGGGCGATCCGATCGTTCATTTTAATCGCGAACTCCCGCAGATGCCGGGATCTGTATTGATCCCGGCACCTGAGGGGTTAATGGCGGACGCCCGCGAGATCGCGGGCGTCGGCCATTGCCGGCGGGTCCCTGGCTGCGATCAGCAGCCGGGATCAGCCGCGCATGACACGGGCATCGCTCCGATGCCCGCGGTTATGCTTAGGACGTAAATGTACGTCCTGGTGCGTTAAGTACCACCTCACCAGGACGTACATTTACGTCCTGCGTCCTTAAGGGGTTAAAGGGGTACTCCAGTGGAAAACATTTTTTATTTTTAAAATCAACTGGTGCCAGAAAGTTAAACAGATTTGTAAATTACTTCTATTAAAAAATATTTACCCTTCCAGTACTTTTTAGCAGCTGCATGCTATAGAGGAAATTGTTTTCTTTTTGAGTTTCAGTGTTCTCTGCTGACACCTGATGCCCGTATCAGGAACTGTCCAGAGCAGCATTGGTTTGCTATGGGGATTTTCTCCTGCTCTTGACAGTTCCTGATACAGGCATCAGGTGTCAGCAGAGAGCACTGTGGACAAGACAAAAAAAATATTCAAAAAGAAAACAATTTCCTCTGTAGCATACAGCTGCTAAAAAGTACTGGAAGGATAAAGATTTTTTAATAGAAGTCATTTACAAATCGGTTTCACTTTCTGTTTCACTTTTTTTCTCTATTTTTTAAATTTTTCAGGTAATACTACTACTCCCAGCATGGAACAGACTGTTGCGGAGTGGCTCTATACAGCACTCGTATCTCTGCTCTGTACTCCGGCCGACTAGTGATGTGAATAGAAATTCACATCACTCATTCATATTTTCCACCCACAGTGGGGATTGGCCGGATGGTTGCAGCCCTCTGCGGGAAATATGAATAGGTGTTTATATACGGCAATGCAGGGGACCATAGAAGAGCGGCCGCTGCATCCATACATTATACAGGAGGATCACAATGGGTGTCAGAAGTGACACCCGGGGTGATCTGTCAATTAGTAAATGTACTACCACTCCCATCATGGAACAGTGTTCCATGCTGGAAGTAGTAGTACAACCTAAACATTTAAAAAAATAAAATAAAGAAAAAAAAGTAAAAAACACACACTTTATTCAACACATTATTAAAATACATTATTAATAAAAAAGTTTAACAAAATTAATTATAACAAATATATTATTTTTACATTTAAATGGCCCCTTTCTACATTTTTATTATTGACAACAACATTTTTAGTTCCCTGCCCGCCCACATAAATTGATCCCTGTTTAAAAATTTACAAAAAGATACATGTCGTTATATACAATTTTTTCCATCACTACTACTGTTTCTTTTTTATTATTTTTTTAAAGGTACCCAACAAAATTTTATTAAACAAGGTATCTCCATCACGTTTTTTGGAGCGCTAAAGTCCAAAAAAGAATAAAAGCCTCTTACAAAAACGCCAAAGTTAAAATCCACATGTTATTTTTCTTGGCGTTCCCGAAAAAAACGCCAAAGTCTCAACAAGAGGTCGTTTTTGGAAAACTGCCAAGGAGCCAAAAAGAGCTGAAAAACGCCCAAATGATTTAAAAAAAAAAAGTCAAACTGAAAAACGCCAAGTGGATCTTGCATTTTGCAGTTCACTATTGACTTACAGCTAACATCTGGCCAAGGCGTTTTTACACAGAACAAACGCAGTGCTGCAAAATGGGCGTTTTTATCAGCGTTTTTTCATGAAAAACCTCAGTGGAATCCTAGCCTTATTCTTGATAGCTGGTTGTCATGGTTCCCCTCCACCAGCTCTGCTTTAGAAGCAGTGGGGACATCACTCTCTGCAGTGGCCGGAGAAGCTTCTGAGGGCACATTAGGCTCCCTGCTCTGGCTTATCCTGACAGCTGTAGACATGGTACTTAAGCTTGGGAGCTGTCAGACACAGAAGCAGATGACCTGCATCTAACCCCAGCCCCTGTCCACCAGCAAGTGTGAGCTGAACAGCAGTAGTAAAGAGAGGTAATCATCCAGATGAGAATACCCCTTTAAAAGGTTACCTTTAAAGGGGTTATCCAGGAAAAAACTTTTCTTTATATATCAACTGGCTCCAGAAAGTTAAACAGATTTGCAAATTGCTTCTATTAAAAAATCGTAATGCTATCTGTACTTATGAGCTTCTGAAGTTAAGGTTGTTCTTTTCTGTCTAAGTGCTCTCTGATGACACGTGTCTCGGGAACCGCCCAGTTTAGAAGCAAATCCCCATAGCAAACTTCTTCTAAACTGGGCGGTTCCCGAGACGTGTCATCAGAGAGCACTTAGACAGAAAAGAACAACCTTAACTTCAGAAGCTCATAGGTACTGAAAGGATTAAGATTTTTTAATAGAAGTAATTTACAAATCTGTTTAACTTTCTGGAGCCAGTTGATATATGAAAAAAAGTTTTTTTTTTCCTGGATAACCCCTTTAAGTAATCTGGATTATCTTTGTTCTCTTGTGGTTTACTTCTGGCCTTGTCCTGTCTCAGCCTCATAACTTCCTCCCCCTTGATAGAGTAGGCTGATCATCACGTACGGACAATGCCACACTTGCTTACAGTGGTCAATGGCTGAACAATGTTGCCTCAACATTTTTTTATATATAACTGTTTTTTTATTAAAGAATTTTTCTTTATTTTATTATTATATTTTATTATATACGGTATATAATAAGTCATATCTCTTTCCATATATATACTCTAGTTCACACATTATACTTTGCTTTTCTTATCTTTAAAGTTGATGTCTAAAGCATTATTCAACATACTAAATAAATAAATAAATTAAAACATGGAAATTAAGATTAGAATAAAAAAAATGTTCCTTAGGCCTAAAATTACTCTAGATTTAATTTTTATGTCATATAGCCCTACACCTACATTTACCACCTGCAACCCAACCACAAAAATACATCATACTGCATTCTTTGTCATGTCCGCCAAGACCTTTCTGTGGCGTTCTCTTTTTTTTCCTGGGAAATACTTTATCTTCAAATAGATGTCACGATTTTCCATCTTTACTAAACACATCTTATCTGTAAGTGATCTGTTCTGTTTCTAAAGAAGAAAGAATACAGTCCGTACTGGTCCAACGCTTCGCAAAGACAGTCCTTTATCTCTGGTGATAAAAATAATATTTTTTTAAAATTCGGAATAAAATCATATAACACTTTACAAACTGGGGGGGCACAGTCCATACGGCAGGAGATACTCGTGGGAAATGCGCATTTACATATACAGCCGTGTCCTGGACGAGCTGCTATCTGAATGACAGATGATAATGTTCAGTATTTCCGGACTCAGTGATGAAGGTTATTTGAGGTATCTAGCTGCCATATTCAGTTTTGTTCCCAGCTTCAGATTGTGTGGAGGGGATTATCAGAAGTTCAAAGTATAGACTTAATGTATTCGGACATTTCAGAATGACAGGTTGCTGGGTGAAAAAATCTCCAAGGCTTACGGCTGCATAGATTGTAAAATGTTTCCAGGTTTCAGAGCTCAGAGAAGGAAAATAATTCAGTCCTTGTATGAAATCTAAGCATGTAAAACCTTCTGTATGTATCTATTACCGAATAACATTTAATCAAATAAATACCGAATTTATCGGCGTATAACACACACCCCAATATTTACAGTTAAATTTAAGTTAAAAAAATGAATGTAAAATAAATGACTTAGACTAAATGCCACATAGTCCCATCCCCCCCCCCCCCAGTGGCACATCATTCCCTGTGCCACAGTTACCCCTCTCATCGCCCCCTCCATGTCTAATCATCCCCCCTCATCATTATCCCCTGTCATAGATTGCTAGCCATACAGACATTACCCCTTTAGTCCCTCATCACCCCCCTCATCATTTCCCCCTGTCTAATCATCCTCCCCATCATTCCCCCTCATCGTTCCTCCTATGCCATTCTTCCCATGCCTCATCATTCCCCCTTTTCCCCTGCTTTTTATAGTTTTTTTATTTTCCTTACCTGGCTGTGCTTTCACAGGCCAGGTCAGGCGGTGGGTCTAGCGGGCTGTGTAGTCAGGGAAGCAGATGAGTGACGTCCTCTGCCGGCTCCTCTGCGCAGAATCAATTCACAACTAAATAGTCTAAAATCTTCAAGTAAAATAATTTTCTGTTAACCCCTAGGGGTCATGGGGCACACACCCTCGATGTCTGGTACTTAACCACCAGGGCCTTAATGTACACCCTGGAGCACTAAGTGACTACAAAGCAAGTGCAAGAACTGAACTCACTTCATAGGTGGTTAGTGACGGCCATTATCCAGCCAGCCACTAGCCAGACACTCACTGCTAATGACAGGCAGCAGCAATTCCACCTCTGCCCATCATTAAGGGTGCGTTCCCACCTGGCATATACGCGGCGTATTTCATGCTGCGCAAAATTTGCAGCAACAGCAGGAAATACGCTGCACATTACTCGCTCACTATACACACAGGGCTTTCCGGTGGCAGTCCTGTGTATGCAGTGAGCCCCGCCTCCAAAACTTACTACATGCATAGTGCTGCCGCTGTAAAGCCCTGTGTGTATAGTGAGCGAGGAATACGCAGCGTATTTCCTGCTGCTGCCGCAAATTTTGTGCAGCGTGAAATACGCTGCGTATACGCCAGGTAGGAACGCACACTTAAGGAGTACTCCATGATAGAAAAATGTATCCCCTAATCTAAGTATAGGGGATATGTTAGATGATGGTTTGACCATTGTGAACCTCCGCGATCTCCCGCCCGGTGCTCTGGCTCTTCTCCTGTCAACCTCTGCACAAAGAAGTGGCCGACACGTCCCCTCCATGCGTCTCTATGGGAGAGCTGAAGCGCTGCACTCGGGTATCTCTGGCTCTCTCATAGAGCTGCCTGAAGGGGTCCCATCCTTAGAATAGGGGATACATTTTTCTATCCCGGATTACTGCTTTAAACCTTTAGACTATGCCAATCACAGTGTCTTAAGGCATAAATGATAGCTGTTAGTTAGCTCAGAGTGCTCATTGGACCTTTGATCAGTGGAGCGCAAATCATACTGTAGAATGCTATACAATAGGAAAAGCATTATGTGTAAACGTGTCAAAAAATACTTTATTTTTTTTTTTTTTTTAAATCACCAGTTTTACCATTTTACAAAAAAGTTAATAAATAAATAAAAAGAATAAACAAATTTGGTATCACCACGTGCAGAATTGCCTCAACTATTAAAATATAATGTTTATTATCCTGCTCGGTAAACGTTATAAACATAAAAAAAATTCCAATAATGCGGATTTTTGGTCACATACTGTAATTTATCAGAAAAAAAAAAAAAATTAATTAAAAAGTCCCATCAAAAAAAGACTGATACTGATAAAAACTACAGATGCAAAAAAAATGAGTCCTCATACAGTCTCATATACAGAAAAATAAAAAGTTGTAGGGCGATGAAGGACAATTTTAAGCATACTGATTTTGCTAATAAAAAGTAGTTTTTTTAAAGTACTACAATAATTGAAAACTATATACAGTAAATTGTGTATTTTCTTAATCGCAATGACATACAGAATAAAGAAAATATGGCATTTTTACCAGTAAGTGCACTGCAATAAAACGTAACCCTGAAAAAGTTATCTTTTTAATTCCCTCTAAAATAATATTTTATCGTACATTTTATGCAAAAAAAAGGGGGTCATTACAAAGTACAACTGGCAGTGCAAAAAACAAGCCCTCAAAATGGCTCTGTAGATGGAAAAATAAAAGAGTTGTGTCTCTTGAACGGCAAGGGGAGAAAAACAAAAATTTAAACGGGCTGTGTCCTGCTGATGCAATAGAAAAATACATTAGTAAACACATTTTTTTATTTCATACTGCATTATATAAACAAGACAGTAGGTCTGATGTCCGTTCTTAAGCATTATAGTGTATGTTGCTTTATATGTTTATATATACTGTAGTGAACCCCTGTAACTTTTGACAGGCGCCAAAGTAGGATCCCACTCTATCCTGATATAGAGAATGAAACTTGGCTGCCAAGTATTGTGCGTGACTTCAATGGATAGCAAACTTAGCTGCAGAAAATATGCAGCAAAAATATGCAGCAGATCCTGTACGTGTGAATGTACCCTTGACAATCTAAAAATTAAAGGGGTACTTCGGCCCTAAGACATCTTATCCCCTATCCAAAGGATAGAGGATAAGATGCCTGATTGCGGGGATCCCGCCGCTGGGGACCGCCGCAATCTTTCATGCAGCACCCCGCTATCATCAGCCTCTGGATCGTACATCGCTCCGGGTCTGATGAATCACGATCACGGGGCTGGAGTATCGTGACGTCACACGGGGCGTAGCCGTGACATCACGATACACGGGCCCGTGATCATGATGTCTCAGACCCGGAGCGATGTTCGCTCTGGAGGCTGATGATAGCGGGGTGCTGCATGGGGACCCCCGCGATCAGGCATCTTATCCCCTATTCTTTGGATAGGGGATAAGACGTCTTAGGGCCGGAGTACACCTTTAAGTGTTATAACGTTTAGGCCACTCTGACCTTTATCAGATAATCTGATTGCAATTGATACTAAGGTATATGTGCATAAGCAGTGCAGGGACAACAACCTTTACTCATGGTGGCCGGGCGTAAAGTAAGGCAACCAAAAGATGACACTTGGTTGTCCCTACACCGCCCCTGGCCACCACGACTATAGGTTGTTTTTCCTGCGCTGCTTATGCACATATACTGAAATTTTGTATCCATTGGAACCAAATTATCTGATGAAGGTCAAAGTGACTGAAATTTTATTAGTAACACTTAATTTTTTTGCTTACTAATAAAGAAAACTCGTTTAGAAAAAATTAAGTGCAAGTTTCATTCAATATAGTTACCATAATTTATAGATTCATTGTTTAACCCCTTCAGGACCAAGCCCATTTTGGCCTTAAGGACCAGAGCGTTATTTGCACATCTGACCACTGTCACTTTAAACATTAATAACTCTGGAATGCTTTTAGTTATCATTCTGATTCCGAGACTGATTTTTCGTGACATATTCTACTTTAACATGGTGGTAAATTTTTGTGGTAACTTGCATCCTTTCCTTGTGAAAAATCCTAAAATTTGATGAAAAATTTGAAAATTTTGCATTTTTCTAACTTTGAAGCTCTCTGCTTGTAAGGAAAATGTATATTACAAATAAAAAAAATTTTTATTCACATATACAATATGTCTACTTTATGTCTACATCATAAAAGTGACGAGTTTTTACTTTTGGAAGACACCAGAGGGCTTCAAAGTTCAGCAGCAATTTTCCAATTTTTCACAAAATTTTCAAACTCACTATTTTTCAGGGACCAGTTCAGGTTTGAAGTGGATTTGAAGGGTCTTCATATTAGAAATACCCCACAAAAGACCCCATTATAAAAACTGCACCCCCCAAAGTATTTATAATGACATTCAGTCATCATTTTAACCCTTTAGGTGTTTCACAGGAATAGAAGCAAAATGAAGGAGAAAATTCACAATCTTCATTTTTTACACTCGCATGTTCTTGTAGACCCAATTTTTGAATTTTTACAAGGGGTAAAAGGAGAAAATGTATACTTATATTTGTAGCCCAATTTCTCTTGAGTAAGCACATACCTCATATGTCTATGTAAAGTGTTCGGCGGGCGCAGTAGAGGGCTCAGAAGGGAAAGAGCGATAAGGGGATTTTGGAGAGTACGTTTTTCTGAAATGGTTTTTGGGGGGCATGTTGCATTTAGGAAGCCCCTATGGTGCCAGAACAGCAAAAAACCCTCACATGGCATACCATTTTGGAAACTAGATCCCTTGAGGAACATAACAAGGAATAAAGTGAGCCTTAATACCCCACAGGTGTTTCACGACTTTCGCATATGTAAAAAAATATATATTTTTTTTCACTAAAATGTGTGTTTCCCCCCAAATTTCACATTTTTCCAAGGGTTAATAGCAGGAAATACCCCCCAATATTTGTAACCCCTTCTCTTCTGAGTATGGAGGTACCCCATAAATTGACCTGAAGTGCACTATGGGCGAACTACAATGCTCAGAAGAGAAGGAGTCATATTTGGCTTTTTGAGAGCAAATTTTGCTCGGGGGGCATGTCGCATTTAGGAAGCCCCTATGGTGCCAGAACAGCAAAAAAAAAACACATGGCATACCATTTTGGAAACTAGACCCCTTGAGGAATGTAACAAGGGGTACAGTGAGCATTTGCCCCCCACTGGTGTCTGACAGATCTTTGGAACAGTGGGCTGTACAAGTTTTCATTTTCACGGACCACTGTTCCAAAGATCCGTCAGACACCTGTGGGGGGTAAATTCTCACTGCACCCCTCATTACATTCCGTGAGGGGTGTTGTTTCCGAAATGGGGTCACATGTGGGGTTTTGTTTTTTTTGTGTTTGTCAAAACCGCTGTAACAATCAGCCACCACTGTGCAAATCACCTCAAATGTATATGGTGCGCTCTCCCTTCTGTGCGTTGTTGTGCGCCCCCAGAGCACTTTGCGCTCACATATGGGGTATCTCTGTAGTCAGGAGAAATTGCGTTACAAATTTTGGGGGGCTTTTTTCCCTTTTACCTCTTGTTAAAATGTAAAGTATAGGGCAACATCAGCATGTTAGTGTAAAAAATTAAATTTTTCCTTTTCATGAAGGGTTAAACTTTTCCTTTTCATGAAGGGTTAAAGAAGAAAAAGCCCCCCTAACCTTGTAACGCAATTTCTCCCGAGTACAGCGATACCCCATATGTGGCCCTAAACTGTTGCCCTGAAATACGACAGGGCTCCAAAGTGAGAGCGCCATGTGCATTTGAGGCCTAAATTAGGGATTTGCATAGGGGTGGACATAGGGGTATTCTACGCCAGTGATTCCCAAACAGGGTGCCTCCAGCTGTTGCAAAACTCCCAGCATGCGTGGACAGTCAACGGCTGTCCGGCAATACTGGGAATTGTTGTTTTTCAACAGCTGGAGGCTCTGCTTTGGAAACAGTGGTGTACCGGACGTTCTGTCAGTGGTGTACCGGACGTACCGGGGGGCTGTGTAGGGGTATGTGTATATGTAGTGTTTTTAACTTTTTATTTTATTTTGTGTTAGTGTAGTGTAGTGTTTTTAGGGTACAGTTACATGGGCGGGGGATTACAGCGAGTTTCCCAGCGCAAAATTTGCTGCATCTCAAGATGCGAGAAACCCACTGTAAAAGCCTCGCCCATGTGAATGTACCCTGGGAGTTATAGTTTTGCAACAGCTGGAGGCACACAGGTTAGGAAACACTGAGTTAGAAACAGACAATGTTTCCCAACCAGTGTGTCTCCAGTTGTTGCAAAACTACAACTCCCAGCATGCCCAGACAGCTGAAGGGCATGCTGGGAGTTGTAGTTCGGCAACATCTGAAGGGCCAGATGTTGCTGAACTAAAACTCCCAGCATGCCTGGACAGTCAGTGCATACTGGGAGTTGTAGTTTTGCAACAGCTGGAAGAGCACAGATTGGAGACCATTATACAATGGTCTCCAAACTGGGGCCCTCCAGATGTTGCAAAACTACAACTCCCAGCATGCCCAGACAGCCAAAGGCTGTCTAGGCATGCTGGGAGTTTTAGTTTTCAGACTCCTAGAAGCAGCAGTGAAGATCTTCACTGCTGCTTCTGAGGACTACATACTTACCTGCCGGTCCCGTCGCTGCTCGTCCACGTGGCCGGTCCTGCCGCTGCTCCTCGGTCCCGCCAGGTAAGGCCGCCGGTCCCCTGGTGTTCCCCCCCTATGCCGCAGGTCCCTGCGAGCCCCTGAAGCCATCGTCCCCCATTCTGCCCGACTTCCAGGGGCGGGCAGTGCGGGGGATCTGAACTTTCACCCCAGATCACTGTGATTGGTCCACAGGGATCAATCACAGTGATCGCTGACCAGGACCATCAATGGATGGTCCTGGGGGGTGAAGCAGAAGTTGTCCCCTGCTGGAAACAGCGGGACTTCTGCCAGTTAACCCGTACAATGCTGCGCATCGCCGGGTTAACTGAATGGCATATATAAACGCCGGGATGCGCGAACGCACTGCACAACCCGGCGTTTATATGTGCCATTCTGCGGGAAGGGGTTAACTTATCTTGTAGCAAAGGTTAGCTAAAGATTATGGGGAAGATTTATGAAAACCTGTGTAGAGGAAAAGTGGTGCAGTTGCCCATAGCAACCAATCAGATCGCTTCTTTCAGTTTCTGAAAGCAGCAATCTAATTGGTTGCTATGGGCAACTACACCAAAAGATGGAACTCTTGTGGTATTGAATTGATATCAGATATATGTCCTATTATCTTGCTCAGTGTTCCCCAACCAGGATACCTCCAGCTGTTGCAAAACTACAACCAGAGGCGTAACTTGTAACTTCTGGGCCCTGATGCAAAATCTACAATAGGGCCCCATGTGCCAATCATAATACTGGTCTCTTATGGAGTAGATGTGCTTTGGGGCCCTCTTAGGCACTGGGGCCCCGGTGCGGCTGCTACCTCTGCACCCCCTATAGCTACCCCCGGCTACAACTCCCAGCATGCCCAGACATCTGGAGGGCCACAGTTTGAGACCACTGCCCTAGATAGAACAGCGGTTAATATATATTTTTGTTATTAGATATATTTTGATGAATTGCTGAATTATATAAATCTTGGCATGATTTTCTGCATGTGAATTACCCCCTAGATCAGTGGTCTTCAACCTGCGGACCTCCAGATGTTGCAAAACTACAACTCCCAGCATGCCCGGACAGCCAACGGCTGTCCGGGCATGCTGGGAGTTGTAGTTTTGCAACATTTGGAGGTCCACAGGTTGAAGACCACTGCCCTAGATGACCACAGCATCAATGTGGTTATTTAACGGTTGCCGGCCATGCAAAACATTACCCCTGCACCGCAATTACAGGTGCCGTATGGTGGTCATGGAAGTGGCTGCCATGACAGATACTCGTAGGTACTGCAGTATACTGTATTAGAGATCATGCAATCATATGGCCAGGTCCCCTAGCAGATTAAATATTTAGAATTTTTTTTTTTTAGCATCCATATTCAAATTCCTTAAAGGAGAACTCCGGAATATAAAAATTGTGGCCCATACTGCCAGCAGTTAAAAAAAATAAAGATGTACATACCTTCCTCCGCTCCCCCGGGGCCTCCGGTAACCGGCTCCGGTCTCCGCCGCGATCCATTTCCTGGCTGCCGGTGGTCGGATGAGTCATACTGCACTCAGCCAATCACCAGCCGCAGCGAAGTCCGACTCAGCCAGTGATAGGCTGAGCGGCAGTGTGAAAACGCTTCAGAACACAAAATTCTTCACTACACCGGCACCGGGGCCGAAAACGTCACACTGCCGCTCAGCCTATCGCCGACCGAGTCGGACTTCACTGCGGCTGGTGATTGGCTGAGGGCAGTATGACTCATCCAACCACCGGCAACCAGGAAGAGGATCCCGGCGGAGACCGGAGTGGGTTACCGGAGGCCCCGGAGGAGCGGAGGAAGGTATGTACATCTTTATTTTTTTACTGCCGGCACTATGGGCGACAATTTTTATGTTCTGGAGTTCTCCTTTAATTCAGATTTTTATTAAATGTATTTTTCTTACATACTGGTCCATCGCCAGGATCTTTCATATCTGCTCATGATGTAATATCCTTTATTTTTCTTTATCAGTTTACGTCACATGCCTTGAGATATGTGAACACAACAATCATTTTCCACTGGTGGTAAGTCACACCGAAATGCTTACATAGGCCGTATGTCTAACTTGCAAATAGATTTCAATTTAATGAAGTGTTTTTTCAGAGACTTCGCTGAGGGGAACAAGCATTTACTTTGTCAAAACAAGCAGCTTTTACAATGCTGCACATGATTCTTTTTGTCAACCAGTGACAAGTACTGAATGTAATAATGTATTCCTATTTAAAGCTTATCTCTATTTCCCATACAGTTTCCCCTAAGCATCGCTTCTAGTAAACCAACAGCACAGAACTAACAACCTTTTTTTTTTTTCCCTTCATGTTCACTTTTTTCTGTTATGTTGCTTGCATAGCAGAAAGAATTAAAGGGGTATTCCAGGAAAAAAACTTTTATATATAATATATATATATATATATATATATATATATATATATATATATATATATATCAACTGGCTCCAGAAAGTTAAACAGATTTGTAAATTACTTCTATTAAAAAGATCTTAATCCTTTCAATAATTATCAGCTGCTGAAGTTGAGTTGTTGTTTTCTGTCTGGCAACAGTGCTCTCTGCTGACATCTCTGCTTGTCTCAGGAACTGCACAGAGTAGAAGAGGTTTGCTATGGGGATTTTCTTCTAAACTGGGCGGTTCCCCAGACACGTGTCAATAGGGAGTATTTTGACAGAAAAGAACAACTCAACTCCAGCAGCTCATAAGTACTGAAAGGATTAAAGGGAACCTCTCATCAAATAAACTTTTGATATATTTTAGATTAATGAATGTTGAATAACTTTCCAATAGCATGTTAATGAAAAATATGCTTCCTTCTATTGTATTTTTCCCCATCAGTCCTGTCAGCAAGCATTTCTGACTCATGCTGGAGTCCTAAACACTCAGAGCTGCCAGCCTGCTTTGTTCACAGCCAAACAGGCTGTGAACAAAGCAGGCCGGCAGCTCTGAGTGTTCTCCTTTGTGAACAAAGCAGACTGGCAGCTCGTAGTGTTTAGGACTCCAGCATGAGTCTGAAATGCTTGCTGCCAGGACTGGTAGGGAGACCCCTAGTGGTCATTTCTTCAAAGTGGAAAATTAAATAGAAAGAAGCATATTTTTTAATAACATGCAATTGTAAAGTTATTCTGCACACATTAATCTATAATATATCAAAAGTTTTTTTGATGAGAGGTACCCTTTAAGATTTTTTTATAGAAGTAATTTACAAATCTGTTTAACTTTCTGGAGCCAGTTGATATATAAAAAAAACGTTTTTTCCTGGATAACCCCTTTAACCCTGTTGCAATGCTTTTTGCAATCTCACATTTTACCTAGAGGACTCCATTTTTTGCTTAGATTTCTTAGTTGGCCCCCAGGCTTAGGTGTACGGTAAATTTCTCCAAACCAATTAACCTTGGTTTGTGTATTTTTTATTTTTTTTTATGCATCTGGTCTTTGATGTGCTCTGTGTGTAGACAGTCTTGTGTTCAGGAGGGGGGGGGGGGGGGTCACAGTGTGAATTGGTGGTAGAGTGGTCTGCATATAGGTGGGGACATATATTGTTTTCTGCCACATATTTTTTGTGTGTGCATCATGTGTGTACATGGGGGAGCGAAGCATTTGGAGAGTGGAAGACACTTGCTGTGGGTGCTTTGCTTGTGTGTGTGTTTTGTGTGTGCACTGGCCCCTGGTTACTGGTTTGGGTGCACCCTGCTTGGTGGTCGTGGTTGGCCTTGGCAGCGTCTTGATCCCCACATGAAGTGGGGGCCACCACGCCCCCTCCATATATCTCTATGGGAGAGTCGAAGATAGCCAAACATCTCTCCCATAGAGATATATGGAGGGGGCATTCCAGGGAATAGCTGGGGCCCTGTACAATAGATTGGGGGGGTCTCAGTGGTTGGACTCCCTGTGATCTAAAACTGCGGATAGGGTATATGTTTTTAAGCATGAGATTTGTCCTTTATTGCAGAAAAAAAACAAGGTCATTTATTTGAAATGACATGAAATTTTAGCTTTAAAAAGGTATTTGTGCAAATTCACTCACCAATGCAATTGAAAGGAATTACATCCTTTTATGCATTTAGGTGCCAAAACGCCATGTGTTCCTCGTCCCTTCTGCTATTATAAGGCAGTCGAATAATTGTCAAGCCACAAATAGAGATGAGCGAACTTGCAGTAAATTCGATTCGTCACGAACTTCTCGGCTCGGCAGTTGATGACTTATCCTGCGTAAATTAGTTCAGCCTTCAGGTGCTCCGGTGGGCTGGAAAAGGTGGATACAGTCCTAGGAAAGAGTCTCCTAGGACTGTATCCACATTTTCCAGCCCACGGGAGCACCTGAAAGCTGAACTAATTTATGCAGGATAAGTCATCAACTGCCGAGTCGAGAAGTTTGTGACGAATCGAATTTACTGTAAGTTCGCTCATCTCTAGAAACAAAGTTCTTAGTGAAAGGGGTTTGCCAGGCTCAGCACACTTATTTCTAATACTGGATGAATAAAGGGGAACCAAAGGATAGGGGATAAGATGTCTTATTGCGGGGGTCCCGTCACTGGGATCCCTAGTGATCTCCAAGCAGCACCCGGCATTCTGAAAGGGGCCACAGGAGCTGGCAAAATCACAAGGATAACTACAGGGGACACAGAATGGGTACTGTGGTAGCTTTGGGGCATTTTTATTTTTATTAACTTCCCCGGAGCACCCCTTTAATTCCCAATATTGGAGTATAACTTTGCTACTAACAGATTGAAGAATCCTTCCACAGAGTACCCCCACCACACAAGGAACGCAGGACCACTTCTCTAGTTCCCACACTAACCAGATTATCTGAAATCACTGGGATAGTGCCTGATGCTATGCTGCCTCAGAAAACATCTGTTCTCTGCATACCATAACTTTAATGCACATCCAAAATCATGTTAACAATAATATGTACCACTTTTATTTTAGGATTGCTGTATACTTCATTTATTTTATCTTTCTTCTTTCAGAGATACAGCTGTATGATGCAGCAGTAGGCAGAGGCTTGTACAGTATATTCTGTGCATCCAAAGTCAATATGGGGCCTCTCGGGGAGATTTATCAAAACCTACATAGGGGAAGGCTGGTGCCGTTGCCCATAGCGACCAATCAGATTGATTCTTTCATTTTAAAAGAGACATGTGGGGGAAAAAAAGAAGCGATCTGATTGGTTGCCACTCTTCCTCTATGGAGGTTTTGATAAATCTCCCCCTCTGTCCCTAAGCTAATATTGTGCCCAAGTTAATCAAAATAAATTGCATTCAGTCTTTTGCACATGTAGGTGTATAATAGAAATGTTGTGGTTAACCTGTATGTTTTTTTTTTATTTTTTTCACTTCCTCTGTTGGTTTATGTCGCACTCTTACATTACACGAAGAGCCTGCCCACTCAATGTAAGAGCCGTGCTGTGTGTCTCTGTCTAGAGAGAATAGACAAGCTGTAGCTGCATCCCCTCCTCACTGTCTAGTATTAGGCCATGTTCACATGTCCGAAAATGGTATGAATTGTCCGCCCATAAAAATACAGACGGACTTTCTGCACATTTGAATGTTCTGGACGGTGCTAGGAGCATTTGGAAATGTGTTGTCTTATAGACAGCAATGCATTTCGGAGCAGAATCCCCACAAACAATATACATACAGTCTATTATTTCTGCAGACGCCAGAATCGAAATTTCCACCAATTAAACCAGTGGAACGATGCTGCAGCAGAATTTCCGAGCAGAATATTCCCACAGAACTCGGCCTTAAGGGTAGGGTCACACGGAAGTGCATCCGCAGCCCCACGGCATTGTGAGCTTCCTTATTAGGTCATGCAGGTTCTTTACTTTTCTTATCATTTCATTCTTTAGATTTCATTTTTATGTGTCTAGCTTCTGTATTTGGCTTATAAATACAAATCCCTCTTTTTTGCTGCTTCTTCATTCTGACATCCAGTGGCCAGGAAGGGGCATGTCAAAGGCAAGCACTGAGCTCGCCCTCACTGACCATGCATTCACTTCCTCTCTGAGTCTACTGTGCTGGGTCTCTGTATCCAATCACTGCAGGCTGCTGTGCAACCCCCTCCTCTCTGTTTTCAGACAGAAGTCTGATAGAACAGGAGTGAGCACAGATGAGATCCAGTTCCGCCCTCACTTCCTCGACTCTGTCCCTGTCTATGCTTCAATTGGGACGAAGATGATGCTGCATCCAGACTGGAATAAGTTCTGGATGGTATGGGGACCCCTAGTGGTCTTTTTTAAGCCATGATTTCTATAAAAAGGAGATAACATTTTTTATTAAGAATATTAAAAAGGTTAACATTTTGCTAAGATGTAAAACATATAAAAAGTTTTTGATTCTGACAGTGCCCATTTAACTTGGCCGTGAAGATCTGACCACAGTACGAGATGAATTTTGATTATCTGGGCATTGACAACTCTGTAATATTGTGTACAGTATGCTATTGAAACATAAGGAGAGATTATTCTAGCGTTATTAAATTGAAGGGGTAATTTAGTAAAACAAATATCACAGAGTTTGCTTATTATGGCTATTTACAAAGGCTGCTGAAGCTTCTAGCTTCTATTTGCTTTAGGATTATAGGAAACACTGTTGAGAGTGGTTTTCCGAAGGTTCGTGATCCTTTCCTTAACTCTTGTTTCATGAGAAAAAAAAAACTTGAAGGCTAGACATTAGTGGGTTTTCATCTGCTTTGTAGAGCTCATACACACCACTGTATTGCACACAATGGTGGTATTATTACTAACTCATACAGAAACTACAAGGTGGAAAATTATAGCATATTATATCTTATTCCATATTAGACCCATTCTCTCTTAGTAGTAAATGCTTATGGAAAGAATACTCAATGTGTTTTTAAAGATGACCATAAACATTAAGCTCCAATGTAATCTGAACCCATTGATTTCAGCTGGATTGGCCAACCATCTGGGGCCTCCTGACAACGGCAGATGAGGGATTGAAGGCGGGAGCAATTGGATTTCAACATACCTGATCTTTTTGTCTTAGAGATAAGCAACCACCAGATATATTTCCCTCTACCCATTCAGTGGAGAACAGCGGTGAGGAAGAGTCCCTCGGAACACAGATGGGTTCAGTGGCGCTAACCAGCAAATGATGCAACTGATACTGGACTGATAAGCAAATATAGTAACAAATTTATTTGAATGGACAATGCATTTCGAGAGCTGCTCCTCTCTTCATCAGGTCCTTACACATAAATACATATATGTACATATATCTATGAATGATCCAATGGTGATAAATAGAGATGAGCGAGCCGAATCGGATGAAATCGGATTTGACCAAAACTCTAGGGTTTTTTCAGGCTCGGTGAACACTCAAGCTTTTAACGATTTATCTCGTGTGAGTCGGTAAATAGCGCAAAAAACTTGAAACCATGTTTTTTTGGCGGACAGAAGAAGCAAAGCAGGGTGTGGTGAGATGACGTAGGGAAAGCAGCACATCACATGACAACCCAGGTCTCTCATGTGATTTGCTGCTTACTGTGTTAACCAAGCACAAAGGCCAACAGGACACAGCCAGGGACACAGATAAAAGCACTGACGTCACCCACAGCGTTCAGAGCACTGGGAACTTCTGCAGAGAGCAAACAGAGAGGAGAGAGACAGACATAGGGACAGTTAGTGGTTAGAAAGAGAGACTGAGATACAGATTACAAAGAGAGAAGAAAAAGGGACAGTAAGTTATTAGAAAGAGAGAGGAGACGGTGTGTGTGTGTGTGTGTATGTGTGTGTGAACAGGATTCAATCCCTACACAAGAAGAATCCTATAGGGCTTCTATACACCAAAACAGCATATAAGGAGGGAACATCTTAACCCCTTAAAAACCCCTATTTTTTGCACATCTGACCATTGTCACTTTAAACATTAATAACTCTGGAATGCTTTTAGTTATCATTCTGATTCCGAGAAAGTTTTTTCGTGACATATTCTACTTTAACATAGTGGTAAAATTTTGTGCTAACTTGGATCCTTTCTTGGTGAAAAATCCCCAAATTTGATGAAAAATTTGTAAATTTTGCATTTTTCTAACTTTGAAGCTCTCTGCTTGTAAGGAAAATGGATATTCCAAAAACATTTTTTTTATTCACATATACAATATGTCTACTTTATGTTTGCATCATAAAATTGACGTGTTTTTACTTTTGGAAGACACCAGAGGGCTTCAAAGTTCAGCAGCAATTTTACAATTTTTCACAAAATTTCCAAACTCACAATTTTTCAAGGACCAGTTCAGGTTTGAAGTGGATTTGAAGGGTCTTCATATTAGAAATACCCCACATATGACCCCATTATAAAAACTGCACCCCCCAAAGTATTCAAAATGACATTCAGTCAGCGTTTTAACCCTTTAGGTGTTTCACAGGAATAGCAGCAAAGTGAAGGAGAAAATTCATAATCTTCATTTTTTATCGCATGTTCTTGTAGACCCAATTTTTGAATTTTTACAAGGGGTAAAAGGAGAAAATGTTTACTTGTATTTGTTGCCCAATTTCTCTCGAGTAAGCACATACCTTACATGTCTATGTAAAGTGTTCGGCGGGCGCAGTAGAGGGCTCAGAATGGAAGGAGCGACAAGGGGATTTTGGAGAGTATGTTTTTCTGAAATGGTTTTTGGGGGGCATGTTGCATTTAAGAAGCCCCTATGGTGCCAGAACAGCAAAAAAAACACATGGCATACCATTTTGGAAACTAGACCCCTTGAGGAACGTAAAAATGAATAAAGTGAGCCTTAATACCCCACAGGTGTTTCACGACTTTTGCATGTGTAAAAAAAATTTAAAAAATATTCACTAAAATGTGTGTTTCCCCCCAAATTTCACATTTTTGCAAGGGTTAATAGCAGAAAATACCCCACAAAATTTGTAACCCCATCTCTTCTGAATATGGAGGTACCCCATAAGTTGACCTGAAGTGCACTACGGGCGAACTACAATGCTCAGAAGAGAAGGAGTCATATTTGGCTTTTTGAGAGCAAATTTTGCTCGGGGGCATGTCGCATTTAGGAAGCCCCTATGGTGCCAGGACAGCAAAAAATACCCACATGGCATACCATTTTGGAAACTAGACCCCTTGAGAAACGTAACAAGGAATAAAGTGAGCCTTAATGCCCCACAGGGGTTTCACGACTTTTGCATCCGTAAAAAAAAAAAAAAACTACAATGCTCAGAAGAGAAGGAGTCATATTTGGCTTTTTGAGAGCAAATTTCGCTCGGGGGCATGTCGCATTTAGGAAGCCCCTATGGTGCCAGGACAGCAAAATAACCCCCACATGGCATACCATTTTGGAAACTAGGCCCCTTGAGGAACGTAACAAGGGGTACAGTGAGCATTTACCCCCCCCCCCCCCCCACTGGTGTCTGTCAGATCTTTGGAACAGTGGGCTGTACAAAATTTTTTATTTGCACAGCCCATTGTTCCAAAGATCTGTCAGACACCAGTGGGGTATAAATTCTCACTGCACCCCTCATTACATTCCGTGAGGGGTGTAGTTTCTGAAATGGCTGTAACAAGCAGCCACCCCTGTGCAAATCACCTCAAATATACATGGTACACTCTCCCTTCTGGGCCTTGTTCTGCGCCCCCAGAGCAATTTGCGCCCACATATGGGGTATCTCCGTAGTTGGGAGAAATTGCATTACAAATTTTGGGGGGCTTTTTTCCCTTTTACCTCTTGTCAAAATGAAAAGTATAGGGCAACACCAGTATGTTAGTGTAAAAAAATTTTTTACACTAACATGCTGGTGTAGACCCCAACTTCCCCTTTTCATAAGGGGTGAAAGGAGAAAAAGCCCCACAAAATTTGTTAGGAAATTTCCCCCAAGTACGCCGATACCCCATATGTGGCCCTAAACTGTTGCCTTGAAATACGACAGGGCTCCAAAGTGAGAGCACCATGCGCATTTGAGGCCTAAATTAGAGATTTGCATAGGGGTGGACATAGGGGTATTCTATGCCAGTGATTCCCAAACAGGGTGCCTCCAGCTGTTGCAAAACTCCCAGCATGCTTGGACAGTCAACGGCTGTCCGGCAATACTGAGAGTTGTTGTTTTGCAATGGCTGGAGGCTCCATTTTGGAAACAATGGCGTACCAGACGTTTTTCATTTTTATTGGGGAGGGGAGGGGGGCTGTGTAGGGGTATGTGTATATGTAGTGTTTTTTACTTTTTATTTTGTGTTAGTGTAGTGTAGTGTTTATAGGGTACAGTCACATGGGCGGGGGATTACAGCGAGTTTCCCGCTGCGAGTTTGAGCTGCCGTGCAAAATTTGCTGCATCGCAAACTTGCAGCCTGATACTCACTGTAAGCCCCCTGCCCATGTGAATGTACCCTGTACATTCACAGGGGGGGGCCGCCAGCTGTTGCAAAACTACAACTCCCAACATGCACAGTTTATCAATGCATGCTGGTAGTTATAGTTTTGCAACAGCTGGAGGCACACGGGTTGGGAAACACTGAGTTAGGAAACAGACAATGTTTCCCAACCAGTGTGCCTCCAGTTGTTGCAAAACCACAACTCCCAAACATTCTCAGGCATGCTGGAAGTAGTAGATTGGCATCATCTTTAGAGCCAGATGTTGCCGAACTACAACTCCCAGCATGCTTGGAGTTGTAGTTTTGCAACATCTGGAGGACTACAGTTTGCAGACCACTAATACAGTGGTTCCCAATCTGTGCCCTTCCAGATGTTGCAAAACTACAACTCCCAGTATGCCAAAACTGTCCAGGTATGCTGGGAGTTGTAGTTCTGCAACATCTGAAGGGCCAGATGTTACAGAACTACTACTCCCAGCATGTCTGGACAGTAAGGGCATGCTGAGGATGTGTAGTTTTGCAACATCTGGAAGGGCACAGTGTTCCCAAAACTGAAGCATTTCAGCAGGCATCCGCTTCCGATCTCTGCCCGGCGCGCGGCAGGGACCGGAAAACGACATGACGTACTCATAGGTCATGGGTCCTTAAAGCCCAGGGTGCGGAGATGTATGCATACATCATGGGTCCTTAAGGGGTTAATCACAGCCTCTGAAGGGCTCATATTTTGCTATCACAAATCCACAGCTTTTTTTAAGGCTCATACCTGCATATACAGTCATGGCCATAAATGTTTGTACCCCCTATTTCTCACAGAAAAGGATTGCAGTAACAAATGTTTTGCTATACACGTGTATTCCCTTTGTATGTATTGGAACTAAACCAAAAAAGGGAGGAAAAAAAGCAAATTGGACATAATGTCACACCAAACTCCAAAAATGGGCTGGACAAAATCATTAGCATCCTTTAAAAATTGTGGAAAAATAAGATTGTTTCAAGCATATGATGCTCCTTTAAACTCACCCGGGTGTGGGCAATATAAAAATCACACCTGAAAGCAGATAAAAAAGGAGAGAAGTTCACTTAGTCTTTGCATTGTGTGTCTGTGTGTGCCACACTAAGCATGGAAAACAGAAAGAGGAGAAGAGGACTTGAGAACCAAAATTTTGGAAAAATATCAACAATCTCAAGGTTTCAAGTCCATCCCCAGAGATCTAGATTTGCCTTTGTCCACAGTGCGCAACATTATCAAGAAGTTTGCAACCCATGGCACTATAGCTAATCTCCCTGGGCATGGACGGAAGAGAAAAACTGATGAAAGGTGTCAACGCAGGATAGTCCGGATGGTGGTTAAGCAGCCCCAAACAAGTTCCAAAGATAATCAAGCTGTCCTGCAGGCTCAGGGAGCATCAGTGTCATCGCGAACTATCCGTCGACATTTAAATTAAAGGAACGCTATAGCAGGAGACCTAGGAGGACCCCACTGCTGACACAGAGACATAAAAAAGCAAGACTACATTTTGCCAAAATGAACTTGAGTAAGCCAAAATCCTTCTGGGAAAATGTCTTGTGGACAGATGAAACCAAGATAGAGCTTTTTGGTAAAGCGCATCATTCTACTGTTTACCGAAAACAGAATGAGGCCTACAAAGAAAAGGACACAGTACCTACAGTGAAATATGGTGGAGGTTCAGTTATATTTTGGGGTTGTTTTGCTGCCTCTGGCACTGGGTGCCTTGAATGTGTGCATCATGAAATCTGAGGATAACCAACGGATTTTTGGTCGCACTGTACAGCCCAGTGTCAGAAAGCTGGGTTTGCTTCCGAGATCTTAGGTCAGCAGGACAATGACCCCAAACATACCTCAAAAAGCCAGAAATGGATGGCAACAAACAGTTCTGAAGAGGCCAGCAATGAGTCCAGATCTAAATCCCATTGAACACCTGTGGAGAGATCTTAAAATTGCTGTTGGGAAAAGGCGCCCTTCCAATAAGAGAGACCTGGAGCAGTTTGTAAAGGAAGAGTGGTCCAACATTCCGACTGAGAGGTGTAAGAAGCTTATTGATAGTTATAGGAAGTGACTAATTTCAATTATTTTTTCTAAAGGGTGTGCAACCAAATATTAAGTTAAGGGTGCCAATAATTTTGTCCAGCCCATTTTTGGAGTTTGGTGTGACATTATGTCTAATTTGCTTTTTTTCCTTCCTTTTTTGGTTTAGTTCCAATACACACAAAGGGAATAAACATGTGTATAGCAAAACATGTGTTACTGCAATCCTTTACTGTGAGAAATACTTCATTTTCTTGAAAAATTTCAGGGGTGTCAACATTTACGGCCATTGAATAGTGTTCCTGAACAAGCTCCAGTGAGGTGCATTGATCCGTGCCACCCCGACCACAAAGCATATTCAAGTGGCACCTATATACCTATAGGGCCTGTCAACACAGTAGTGAATATAATAGATTTCCGCAAACACCTTCAGTATGCATTGTGCTGTCATCCCTGCCACTCAAAAAGCGTGTTTAAGTTACATGTACCTAGCCTGTAGTGTTATAAAGTTCTGGTGTATTTAATATTGTTCCACAAATAACTTCAGTACTCATTGTGCTGTCTCCTCTGCCACCCAAAAAGCATGTTGAAGTTACACGTATCTAGCATGTAGTGTTGATTCAGGTCTGTTGCATTTCATATTGTTCCGCAAGCACCGTCAGTACTTATTGTGCTGTCATCTCTGTCAATCAAAAAGCATGTTGAAGTTACACGTATGTAGCCTGTAGTGTTAATACAAGTCTGTTGCATTTCATATTGTTCCCCAAACACCGTCAGTACTCATTGCGCTGTCATCTCTGCAGATCAAAAAAGCTTGTTGAACTTACATGTATTTAGCCTGTACTGTAAATACAGTTTTGTTGCATTTCATATTGTTTTGCAAACACCGTCAGTACTCATTGTGCTGTCATCTCTGCCAATCAAAAAGCTTGTTGAAGTTACACGTATGTAGCCTGTAGTGTTAATACAAGTCTGTTGCATTTCATATTGTTCCCCAAACACCATCAGTACTCATTGCGCTGTCATCTCTGACGATCAAAAAGCTTGTTGAACTTACATGTATGTAGCCTGTAGTGTAAATACAGTTCTGTTGCATTTCATATTGTTTCCCAAACACCGTCAGTACTCATTGTGCTGTCATCTCTGCCAGTCAAAAAGTGTGTTTAAGTTACACGTATCTAGCCTGTAGTGTAAATACAGTTGTGGTGCATTTCATATTGTTCCACAAACACTTTCAGTACTCATTGTGCTGTCATTTCAAAAAGCGTTCAAAGCGTTGAAACTTAGATTTGACAAATAGGTTGGTGATAAATAACCCAAAAAGGATAAACCATGTTCTCTGCCAGTAAGAATGTTTTTGGTGGTCCTAGTACAGGTAGCGTCAACAGCCAGGTGTCTGTTACGCCGAGCGCTCCGGGTCCCCGCTCCTCCCCGGAGCGCTCGCAGCATCCTCTCATTCGCAGCGCCCCGGTCAGACCTGCTGACCGGGTGCGCTGCAATATCACTCCCAGCCGGGATGCGATTCGCGATGCGGGAGGCGCCCGCTCGCGATGCGCATCCCGGCTCCCGTACCTGACCCGTTCCCCGTCTGTCTTGTCCCGGCGCGCGCGGCCACGCTCCTTAGGGCGCGCGCGCGCCGGGTCTCTGCAATTTAAAGGGCCACTGCGCCACTGATTGGCGCAGCAGGCTTAATCAGTATGTTCACCTGTGCACTCCCTCGCCGGATCTTGTTGCCATTGTGCCAGTGAAAGCGTTTCCTTGTGTGTTCCTAGCCTGTGTTCCAGACCTCCTGCCGTTGCCCCTGACTACGATCCTTGCTGCCTGCCCTGACCTTCTGCTAGGGTCCGACCTTGCTCTTGTCTACTCCCTTGTACCGCGCTTATCTTCAGCAGTCAGAGAGGTTGAGCCGTTGCTGGTGGATACGACCTGGTTGCTACCGCCGCTGCAAGACCATCCCACTTTGCGGCGGGCTCTGGTGAATACCAGTAGCAACTTAGAACCGGTCCACCAACACGGTCCACGCCAATCCCTCTCTGGCACAGAGGATCCACCTCCAGCCAGCCGAATCGTGACAGTAGATCCGGCCATGGATCCCGCTGAAGTCCCACTGCCAGTTGTCGCCGACCTCACCACGGTGGTCGCCCAGCAGTCGCAACAGATAGCGCAACAAGGCCACCAGCTGTCTCAACTGACCGTGATGCTACAGCAGCTATTACCACAGCTTCAGCAACAATCTCCTCCCCCAGCTCCTGCACCTCCTCCGCAGCGAGTGGCCGCTTCCGGCCTACGATTATCCTTGCCGGATAAATTTGATGGGGACTCTAAGTTTTGCCGTGGCTTTCTTTCGCAATGTTCCCTGCACTTGGAGATGATGTCGGACCAGTTTCCTACTGAAAGGTCTAAGGTGGCTTTCGTAGTCAGCCTTCTGTCTGGGAAAGCTCTGTCATGGGCCACACCGCTCTGGGACTGCAATGACCCTGTCACTGCCTCTGTACACTCCTTCTTCACGGAGATTCGAAGTGTCTTTGAGGAACCTGCCCGAGCCTCTTCTGCTGAGACTGCCCTGCTGAACCTGGTCCAGGGTAATTCTTCTGTTGGCGAGTACGCCATCCAATTCCGTACTCTTGCCTCCGAATTATCCTGGAATAATGAGGCCCTCTGCGCGACCTTTAAAAAAGGCCTATCCAGCAACATTAAAGATGTGCTGGCCGCACGAGAAATTCCTGCTAACCTGCATGAACTTATTCATCTTGCCACCCGCATTGACATGCGTTTTTCCGAAAGGCGTCAGGAGCTCCGCCAGGATATGGACTTTGTTCGCACGAGGCGGTTTCTCTCCCCGGCTCCTCTCTCCTCTGGTCCTCTGCAATCCGTTCCTGTGCCTCCCGCCGTGGAGGCTATGCAAGTTGACCGGTCTCGCTTGACACCTCAAGAGAGGACACGACGCCGCATGGAGAATCTTTGCCTGTACTGTGTCGGTACCGAACACTTCTTGAAGGATTGTCCTATCCGTCCTCCCCGCCTGGAAAGACGTACGCTGACTCCGCACAAAGGTGAGACAGTTCTTGATGTGAACTCTGCTTCTCCACGCCTTACTGTGCCTGTGCGGATATCTTCTTCTACCTTCTCCTTCTCTGCTATGGCCTTCTTGGATTCCGGATCTGCAGGAAATTTTATTTTGGCCTCTCTCATCAACAGGTTCAACATCCCGGTGACCAGTCTCGCCAGACCCCTCTACATTAATTCTGTTAACAATGAAAGATTGGACTGTACCGTGCGTTACCGCACGGAACCTCTCCTAATGTGCATCGGACCCCATCACGAAAAAATTGAATTTTTGGTCCTCTCCAACTGCACTTCTGAAATTCTTCTTGGATTACCGTGGCTTCAACGCCATTCCCCAACCCTTGATTGGTCCACAGGAGAAATCAAGAACTGGGGTACTTCTTGTCTCAGGGACTGTCTTAAACCGGTTCCCAGTACTCCCTGTCGTGACCCTGTGGTTCCCCCGGTATCCGGTCTTCCTAAGGCTTATATGGACTATGCTGATGTTTTTTTCAAAAAGCAAGCAGAGACTTTACCTCCTCACAGGCCTTATGACTGTCCTATTGACCTCCTCCCGGGTACTACTCCACCCCGGGGCAGAATCTATCCTCTGTCTGCTCCAGAGACTCTAGCCATGTCGGAGTACATCCAAGAGAATTTAAAAAAGGGGTTTATCCGCAAGTCCTCCTCTCCTGCCGGAGCTGGATTTTTTTTTGTGTCCAAAAAAGATGGCTCCCTACGCCCTTGCATTGATTACCGCGGACTTAATAAAATCACGGTAAAAAAACGCTACCCCTTACCTCTTATCTCGGAACTCTTTGATCGCCTGCAAGGCGCCCACATCTTTACCAAACTGGACTTAAGAGGTGCTTATAATCTCATCCGCATCAGGGAGGGGGACGAATGGAAGACTGCATTTAACACCAGAGATGGACACTTTGAGTATCTGGTCATGCCCTTTGGCCTGTGCAACGCCCCTGCCGTCTTCCAAGACTTTGTTAATGAAATTTTTGGTGATCTCCTATATTCCTGTGTTGTGGTTTATCTTGACGATATTCTGATTTTTTCTGCCAACTTAGAAGAACACCGCCAGCATGTCCGCATGGTTCTTCAGAGACTTGGGGAAAATCAACTTTATGCCAAAATGGAGAAATGTCTCTTTGAATGTCAATCTCTTCCTTTTCTAGGATACTTGGTCTCTGGCCAGGGACTACAAATGGACCCAGATAAACTTTCTGCCGTCTTAGATTGGCCACGTCCCTCCGGACTCCGTGCTATCCAACGTTTTTTGGGGTTCGCCAATTATTACAGACAATTCATTCCACACTTCTCCACTATTGTGGCCCCTATCGTGGCTTTAACCAAAAAAAATGCCAATCCTAAGTCCTGGTCTCCCCAAGCGGAAAACGCATTTAAACATCTCAAGTCTGCCTTTTCTTCTGCTCCCGTGCTCTCCAGACCTGACCCATCTAAACCCTTCCTATTGGAGGTAGATGCCTCCTCAGTGGGAGCTGGAGCTGTCCTTCTACAAAAAAATTCTTCCGGGCATGCTGTTACTTGTGGGTTTTTTTCTAGGACCTTCTCTCCGGCGGAGAGAAACTACTCCATTGGTGATCGAGAACTACTGGCCATTAAATTGGCGCTTGAGGAATGGAGGCACCTGCTGGAGGGATCAAAATTTCCAGTTATCATATACACTGATCACAAGAATCTCTCCTATCTCCAGTCTGCCCAAACACTGAACCCTCGCCAGGCTAGGTGGTCGTTGTTCTTTGCCCGTTTTAACTTTGAAATCCATTTTCGCCCTGCTGACAAGAACATTAGGGCCGATGCCCTCTCTCGTTCTTCTGATTCCTCTGAAGTAGAGGTCTCTCCGCAACACATCATTCCTCCTGACTGTCTGATCTCCACTTCTCCAGCCTCCATCAGGCAAACTCCTCCAGGGAAGACCTTCGTTTCTCCACGCCAGCGTCTCGGGATTCTCAAATGGGGACACTCCTCCCACCTCGCAGGCCATGCGGGCATCAAAAAATCCTTGCAACTCATCTCTCGATTTTATTGGTGGCCGACTCTGGAGACTGATGTTGTTGATTTCGTGCGGGCCTGTACTGTCTGTGCCCGGGATAAGACTCCTCGCCAGAAGCCTGCTGGTCTCCTTCATCCTCTGCCTGTTCCTGAACAGCCTTGGTCACAGATTGGTATGGACTTTATTACGGACTTGCCCTCATCCCGTGGCAACACAGTTGTTTGGGTGGTCGTTGATCGATTTTCCAAGATGGCACATTTTATTCCTCTTCCTGGTCTTCCTTCAGTGCCTCAGTTGACAAAGCAATTTTTTGTACACATTTTTCGCCTTCACGGTTTTCCCACACATATCGTCTCAGATAGAGGCGTCCAATTTGTGTCTAAATTCTGGAGGGCCCTCTGTAAACAGCTCAAGATCAAATTAAACTTCTCTTCTTCTTATCATCCCCAATCCAATGGGCAAGTAGAAAGAATTAATCAGGTCCTGGGTGACTATTTACGGCATTTTGTTTCCTCCCGCCAGGATGACTGGGCAGATCTTCTACCATGGGCCGAATTCTCATACAACTTCAGAGTCTCCAAATCTTCTGCTAAATCCCCATTTTTCGTGGTGTACGGCCGTCACCCTCTTCCTCCCCTCCCTACTCCCTTGCCCTCTGGTTTGCCCGCTGTGGATGAAGTGACTCGTGATCTTTCCACCATATGGAAAGAGACCCAAAATTCTCTTTTACAGGCTTCATCCCGGATGAAAAGATTTGCTGATAAGAAAAGAAGAACTCCCCCCATTTTTGCTCCCGGAGACAAGGTATGGCTCTCCGCTAAATATGTCCGCTTTCGTGTCCCCAGTTACAAACTGGGACCACGCTATCTTGGCCCTTTCAAAGTCTTGTGCCAGATTAACCCTGTCTCTTACAAACTCCTTCTTCCTCCTTCTCTTCGTATTCCCAATGCCTTCCATGTCTCTCTCCTTAAACCACTCATCATTAACCGCTTCTCTCCCAAAGTTGTTTCTCCCACTCCTGTTTCCGGTTCATCTGACGTCTTCTCTGTGAAGGAGATTGTGGCCTCCAAGACTGTCAGAGGGAAAAGATGTTTTTTTGGTGGATTGGGAAAACTGTGGCCCAGAGGAGAGATCCTGGGAACCTGAGGACAACATCCTAGACAAAAGTCTTATCCTCAGGTTCTCAGGCTCCAAGAAGAGAGGGAGACCCAAGGGGGGGGGGGGGGGTACTGTTACGCCGAGCGCTCCGGGTCCCCGCTCCTCCCCGGGGCACTCGCAGCATCCTCTCATTCGCAGCGCCCCGGTCAGACCTGCTGACCGGGTGCGCTGCAATATCACTCCCAGCCGGGATGCGATTCGCGATGCGGGAGGCGCCCGCTCGCGATGCGCATCCCGGCTCCCGTACATGACCCGTTCCCCGTCTGTCTTGTCCCGCGCGCGCGGCCACGCTCCTTAGGGCGCGCGCACGCCAGGTCTCTGCAATTTAAAGGGCCACTGCGCCACTGATTGGCGCAGCAGGCTTAATCAGTATGTTCACCTGTGCACTCCCTCGCCGGATCTTGTTGCCATTGTGCCAGTGAAAGCGTTTCCTTGTGTGTTCCTAGCCTGTGTTCCAGACCTCCTGCCGTTGCCCCTGACTACGATCCTTGCTGCCTGCCCTGACCTTCTGCTACGTCCGACCTTGCTCTTGTCTACTCCCTTGTACCGCGCTTATCTTCAGCAGTCAGAGAGGTTGAGCCGTTGCTGGTGGATACGACCTGGTTGCTACCGCCGCTGCAAGACCATCCCGCTTTGCGGCGGGCTCTGGTGAATACCAGTAGCAACTTAGAACCGGTCCACCAACACGGTCCACGCCAATCCCTCTCTGGCACAGAGGATCCACCTCCAGCCAGCGGAATCGTGACAGTGTCGTTTGGTAGTAGTGGCAGCCATGTCAGCCATCCCATGTTCTCACTCCCTGAGAGAGATTATGTGGTTGCACAGGATGATCCAGCGTTACTGTAATATTTCTGTCATACGACTTCTGAGGAGGAAGACTTTGACAATATGACAGTGAGCCACAGACCGTGGGACCTGAGCAGGAGGATTTGGAGATGGACTCTATGGAAGAGAGAGGGGCAAAGAATTTTTTGCACCTTCTGAGAAGAAGGCTAAATTGGATTTGTATAAGGAGAAGCTACGCAGCCAGCTTGCCACAGCTTTCCAGCAACAAACATCTGCCGAACGGGGGTCCAGTCTCTGCTCTCTGCAGAGTCGTCGCTCCACTACCTCTGACAGCACTACCCCAGGAAGAAGCAGGAGAATCATCATCAGTAGTGGCGGCATCCTAATGTTTGAACACATAATGGAAAAATTTCTGCATCCTGTTTGCTCCCCTGACATCATGAAAGGGATGTAAAACACCTCCTTAACCACCTTAACAACCTTAAAAGTTTGGCAAGTCTGGCAAACCAAATTTTTCAAAAGTTTGCTCCACTCCAGTGATAAAATTGTGGCTTCTGTTTATTTAAACTGGTGGCTTCTAAGGACCTGACAAAGAGATGAGCACCTCTCGAAACATGTTGTCTATCCAAATAAATATTTTAATATGTTTGCTTATCAGTCCGGTAACGGACACACATCCGATAAGGGACACACATCCGCTGTTCTCCACTGCCTCTAACGTTCCATGTTGGGCTCGCATATCGGATGCAGGCTGCTTCTGGACACCCAAAAGGGAAATATATGTATATATCTACAGGTATTTCTGTGTAGCGACTTAAGCGTAACATAAGCAGGTGAGCATGCCCCCACCTCCACCACTAGTCATCTCTATATTCCAAGGGGCACTAGATAGCCCCATATTCCTGTTCTGTTTTCTATAAACACTTTAGCTCTACTCATGGGGCGAGATTTATCAATGTCGATGTGAGGTAGAAATGATTTAAACCATGTCAGTGCTTTGTATATTTTGCGTGTCTGTGCAAAATTTATCAACCGTGCGCAAGCTTGTTGATAAATGTTGCTCAAACATAGACATTCCTTCATGTTTCTACCATCTGAAACATTGGTACGTGCACTCCTCGGTGTTCTATACTTGTGCAAAATCTGTTGCATTTGCTCAAAGTTTTAATATCTAAACAAAAAATGCGCAATAGTAAATTAGTGTGTAAAGCATTTTTTTTTTATACGGTACACGAGCGCGTAGAGAACATCGGAAATTATTCTATCAAAAAAGTCGCACAGAAAAGACACAATGAAAGTCACTGTGCAAATTTTTGTGCAAAAAAATAGACAAGAAAAAGGGGTAAACTCAATGATGAATGTCGAACCGAAAAGAAAAAGATGCCGGTGCATTGCCGTGGAATGAGATTTGCCATAGAATGAGATGGTCCGCCTCCATCACATCCTATTGGCTCTCTCTTGTCACGTGACATATTTAAACGTCACGCATCGATGCGCACAGCAGTGTCAATTTGGCTATCACAGGGAGAGGATCTCCTCACCCTGTGATAGCTGAAGCTGTACGGAGCTCTCATGGCCTCTGTGGCCCGACAGAAGTTCACACATGTACGCAGCTCATACGGCTGCCTCATATACATTTACTGTTGATCCACAGCGCTATCGGGATCCCGATGGCGCTGTCATCAATGTGCGTCCCCACGAGCGCCCCACGCCCGCAGCTCTACTTCCCGTCCTCCGCCCCCCGCAGCTCTACTCCCCGTCCCCCGCAGCTCTACTCCCCGTCCCGTTAACGCTCAGGGAGCGGGGAACAGAAAGTAGAGCATCGGGCGCAGGTTAAGTTATTCGCGTAGTGCTGCGCATGCGCAGTACTACTTTACCTGCGCCCGATGCTCTACTTTCTGTTCCCCGCTCCCTGAGCGTTAACGGGACGGGGAGTACAGCTGCGGGGGGCGGAGGACGGGGAGTAGAGCTGCGGGCATGGGGCGCTTGCGGGGACGCACACTGATGACAGCGCCATCGGGCGTAGGAATCCCCATAGCGCTGTGGATCGCTCCCTGAGCGTTCACAGGGGACGGGGAGTAGAGCTGCGGGGGACGGGGAGTACAGCTGCGTAGGACGGGGAGTAGAGATGCGGGGGACGGGGAGTAGAGCTGCGGGGGACGGGGAGTAGAGATGCGGGGGACGGGGAGTACAGCTGCGGGGGACGGGGTGTAGAGCTGCGGGCGTGGGGATCCTGATGACAGCGCCATCGGGCATAGGGATCCCGATAGCGCTGTGGATCAACAGTAACTGTATATGAGGCAGCCGTATGAGCTGCGTACATGTGTGAACTTCTGTCGGGCCACAGAGGCCATGAGAGCTCCGTACAGCTTCAGCTATCACAGGGTGAGGAGATCCTCTCCCTGTGATAGCCAAATTGACACTGCTGTGCGCATCGATGCGTGACGTTTAAATATGTCACGTGACAAGAGAGAGCCAATAGGATGTGATGGAGGCGGACCATCTCATTCTATGGCAAATCTCATTCCACGGCAATGCACCGGCACAAGCGGTTTCTGTATGTAGCTCAAGAAATAAATAACGGTAGTGACCAGCTAAATGGTGCGGATACAGTCCTAAGATAGTCCTGTGCTGCTCTCCCCCAGTACAATATGCAGCAATCGTAAATGAAAATAGACAGAAGTTAGGACGCCAGGCAGATCTTTATGCCACGCCGGACCAGAGACGAACAGGAGCCATGATGGTAATAGCCATTTTGTGCCTCTCCCGGCGCTTCTCCAGACCACCTCAATGACCCCCATGGAGAACACATGCTTTCATGTACCAGACCCGGAGAGATACAGTCATGGCTGTAGATGTTGGCACCTCTGAAATTTTTCTAGAAAATTAAGTATTTCTCACAGAAAAGGATTGCAGGATAGCAAAACGTGTTATGCTATACACATGTTTATTCCCTTTGCGTGTGTGGTAAAGGGTGTGATGCAGGGCGGATGGAATTACCCTAGGGGCAGATGGCATTAACCCCTTGGATTTGTGATGCCAGGGCGTGGTTTAATCTCAATAACCCCCGTAGGTATACTGCTGGATCCTGGGCTAGGCATGGGGCCAATAATAACTCCGACACTGGGTTAAGGACAACGGTAGCTTTACTGAGTGTAGGATGGAACAGTCTATACAGCTTAGCCAGGCCCACGGAGGTGACCAGTGACTTCAGAGACCTCAGGGCTTGCTGGGACTTGTAGTGGACTGGGACAATATTGCTGCAAGCCACACTGACTGAAGAGAGATGACTTTGACTTGACTGACTTGAATGGGACTGACTATACCCCAATTGTAGCTTATTTTTAGACTTGTGGCTACTGGACCGATTTGAGGCCTCCTATGGACTCCAGACACACTCTAAGGACCTGACTTGGCTGGACCTCAGCAAAGACTCAGAGCTGAGCTCAAAGAGAGTGAAGAGACTCCTCCCTGGACTTATATAGGGGAGACTCTGGGGGAGGCTGCCTGACAGGGCAGCGAGGGTACAGGGGTACAACTCCTGTACTGGACTACCACATCTGTATTGGAACTAAACCAAAAAAGGGAGGGAAAAATTGGACATAATGTCACACCAAACTCCAAAAATGGTCTGGACAAAATTATTGGCACCCTTTCAAAATTGTGGGAAAAAAAAGATTGTTTCAAGCATTGGACAAGTAACAGGCATGGGCAATATAAAAATCGGACCTGAAAGCAGATAAAAAGGAGAGAAGTTCACTTAGTCTTTGCATTGTGTGTCTGTGTGTGCCACACTAAGCACGAACAACAGAAAGGGGAGAAGAGAACTGTCTAAGGACTTGAAAACCAAAATTGTGGAAAAATATCAACAATCTCAAGATTACAATCCATCTCCAGATATCTAGATTTGTCTTTGTCCACAGTGTGCAACATTATAAAGAAGTTTGCAACCCATGGCACTGTAGTTAATCTCCATGGGTCTGGACGGAAGAGAAAAATTGATGAAAGGTGTCAATGCAGCATAGTCTGGATGGTGGATAAGCAGCCCCAAACAAGTTCCAAAGATATTCAAGCTGTCCTGCAGGCCCAGGGAGCATCAGTGTCAACGCAAACTATCCTTCGCCATTTAAATGAAATGCTATGGAAGGAGACCCAGGAGGACCCCACTGCTTACACAAAGACATAAAAAGCAAGACTACATTTTGCCAAAATGAACTTGAGTAAGCCTTCTGGGAAAACATCTTTTGGACAGATGAGACCAAGATAGAGCTTTTTGGTAATGCATGTCATTCTACTGTTTACTGAAAATGGATTGAGGCCTACAAAGAAAAGGACACAGTACCTACAGTGAAATGTGGTTGAGGTTCAATTATGTTTTGGGGTTGTTTTGCTGCCTCTGGCACTGGGTGCCTTGAATGTGTGCAAGGCATCATGAAATCTGAGGATTACCAACAGATTTTGGTTTGCACTGTACAGCCCAGTGTCAGAAAGCTGGGTTTGCATCCGAGATCTTGGGTCTTCCAGCAGGACAATGACCCCAAACACAAATACACCCAGAAATGGATGGCAACAAAGCGCTGGAGAGTTTTGAAGCAGCAATGAGTCCAGCAATGAGTCCAGATCTAAATCCCATTGAACACCTGTGGAGAGATCTTAAAATTGCTGTTGGGAAAAGCCACCCTTCCAATAAGAGAGACATGAAGCAATTTGCAAAGAAAGAGTGGTCCAACATTCAGGCTGAGGTGTAAGATGGTTATTGATGGTTATAGGAAGCGACTGATTTCAGTAATTTTTTCCAAAGGGTGTGCAGCCAAATATTAAAGGGGTTCTCCACCATAAGGTGATTTTAGTACATACCTGGCAGACAGTAATGGACATGCTTAGGAAGGATCTGCGCTTGTCTTGGGGCTAAATGGCTATGTTGTTAGATTACCATAACACTGTAGCTAGCTTTTTGACAACTGGTATTTCCTGTTTGACTTTTCCTTTTTTGACTATAAATCCCCCCCCCCCCCACACACACTGTTACGCCAAGCGCTCCGGGTCCCCGCTCCTCCCCGGAGCGCTCGCTACACTCTCCCCGCTGCAGCGCTCCGGTCAGATCCACTGACCCGGGGCGCTGCGATTCCGCTTCCAGCCGGGATGCGATTCGCGATGCGGGTAGCGCCCGCTCGCGATGCGCACCCCGGCTCCCGTACCTGACTCGCTCTCCCTCGGTCCTGTCCCGGCGCGCGCGGCCCCGCTCCCTAGGGCGCGCGCGCGCCGGATCTTTGCGATTTAAAGGGCCACTGCGCCGCTGATTGGCGCAGTGATTCCAATTAGTGTCTTCACCTGTGCACTTCCCTATATCACCTCACTTCCCCTGCACTTCCTTGCCGGATCTTGTTGCCATTGTGCCAGTGAAAGCGTTTCCTTGTGTGTTCCTAGCCTGTGTTCCAGACCTCCTGCCGTTGCCCCTGACTACGATCCTTGCTGCCTGCCCCGACCTTCTGCTACGTCCGACCTTGCTTCTGTCTACTCCCTTGTACCGCGCCTATCTTCAGCAGCCTGAGAGGTGAGCCGTTGCTAGTGGATACGACCTGGTCACTACCGCCGCAGCAAGACCATCCCGCTTTGCGGCGGGCTCTGGTGAAAACCAGTAGTGACTTAGAACCGGTCCACTAGCACGGTCCACGCCAATCCCTCTCTGGCACAGAGGATCCACTACCTGCCAGCCGGCATCGTGACAGTAGATCCGGCCATGGATCCCGCTGAAGTTCCTCTGCCAGTTGTCGCGGACCTCACCACGGTGGTCGCCCAGCAGTCACAACAGATAGCGCAACAAGGCCAACAGCTGTCTCAACTGACCGTTATGCTACAGCAGTTACTACCACAGCTTCAGCAGTCATCTCCTCCGCCAGCTCCTGCACCTCCTCCGCAGCGAGTGGCCGCTCCTGGTCTACGCCTATCCTTGCCGGATAAATTTGATGGGGACTCTAAGTTTTGCCGTGGCTTTCTTTCCCAATGTTCCCTGCATCTGGAGATGATGTCGGACCTGTTTCCCACTGAAAGGTCTAAGGTGGCTTTCGTAGTCAGCCTTCTGTCTGGAAAAGCCCTGTCTTGGGCCACACCGCTCTGGGACCGCAATGACCCCGTCACTGCCTCCGTACACTCCTTCTTCTCGGAAATCCGAAGTGTCTTTGAGGAACCTGCCCGAGCCTCTTCTGCTGAGACTGCCCTGTTGAACCTGGTCCAGGGTAATTCTTCCGTTGGCGAGTATGCCGTACAATTCCGTACTCTTGCTTCAGAATTATCCTGGAACAATGAGGCCCTCTGCGCGACCTTTAAAAAAGGCCTATCCAGCAACATTAAAGATGTTCTGGCCGCACGAGAAATGCCTGCTAATCTTCATGAACTTATTCACCTAGCCACTCGCATTGACATGCGTTTTTCCGAAAGGCGTCAGGAGCTCCGCCAAGATATGGACTCTGTTCGCACGAGGCGTTTCTTCTCCTCGGCTCCTCTCTCCTCTGGTCCCCTGCAATCTGTTCCTGTGCCTCCCGCCGTGGAGGCTATGCAGGTCGACCGGTCTCGCCTGACACCTCAAGAGAGGACACGACGCCGCATGGAGAACCTCTGCCTGTACTGTGCTAGTACCGAACACTTCCTGAGGGATTGTCCTATCCGTCCTCCTCGCCTGGAAAGACGTACGCTGACTCCGCACAAAGGTGAGACAATCCTTGATGTCTACTCTGCTTCTCCACGTCTTACTGTGCCTGTGCGGATGTCTGCCTCTGCCTTCTCCTTCTCTACTGTGGCCTTCTTGGACTCTGGATCTGCAGGAAATTTTATTTTGGCCTCTCTCGTCAACAGGTTCAACATCCCAGTGACCAGTCTCGCCAGACCCCTTTACATCAATTGTGTAAACAATGAAAGATTGGACTGTACCATACGTTTCCGCACGGAGCCCCTTCTAATGAGCATCGGATCTCATCACGAGAGGATTGAACTTTTGGTCCTCCCCAATTGCACCTCGGAAATTCTCCTTGGACTTCCCTGGCTTCAACTTCATTCCCCAACCCTGGATTGGTCCACTGGGGAGATCAAGAGTTGGGGGCCCTCTTGTTCCAAGGACTGTCTAAAACCGGTTCCCAGTAACCCTTGCCGTGACTCTGTGGTTCCTCCAGTAACCGGTCTCCCTAAGGCCTATATGGACTTCGCGGATGTTTTCTGCAAAAAACAAGCGGAGACTCTACCTCCTCACAGGCCTTATGATTGTCCTATCGACCTCCTCCCGGGCACTACTCCACCCCGGGGCAGAATTTATCCTCTCTCTGCCCCAGAGACTCTTGCCATGTCTGAATACGTCCAGGAAAATTTAAAAAAGGGCTTTATCCGTAAATCCTCCTCTCCTGCCGGAGCCGGATTTTTCTTTGTGTCCAAAAAAGATGGCTCCCTACGTCCTTGCATTGACTACCGCGGTCTTAATAAAATCACGGTTAAGAACCGCTACCCCCTACCCCTCATCTCTGAACTCTTTGATCGCCTCCAAGGTGCCCACATCTTTACTAAATTGGACTTAAGAGGCGCCTATAACCTCATCCGCATCAGAGAGGGGGATGAGTGGAAAACAGCATTTAACACCAGAGATGGACACTTTGAGTATCTGGTCATGCCCTTTGGCCTGTGCAACGCCCCTGCTGTCTTCCAAGACTTTGTTAATGAAATTTTTCGTGATCTGTTATACTCCTGTGTTGTTGTATATCTGGATGATATCCTAATTTTTTCGGCCAATCTAGAAGAACACCGCCAGCATGTCCGTATGGTTCTTCAGAGACTTCGTGACAATCAACTCTATGCTAAAATTGAGAAATGTCTGTTTGAATGCCAATCTCTTCCTTTTCTAGGATATTTGGTCTCTGGCCAGGGACTACAAATGGATCCAGACAAACTCTCTGCCGTCTTAGATTGGCCACGCCCCTCCGGACTCCGTGCTATCCAACGCTTTTTGGGGTTCGCCAATTATTACAGGCAATTTATTCCACATTTTTCTACCCTTGTGGCTCCTATCGTGGCTTTAACCAAAAAAAATGCCGATCCCAAGTCCTGGCCTCCTCAAGCGGAAGACGCCTTTAAACGACTCAAGTCTGCCTTTTCTTCGGCTCCCGTGCTCTCCAGACCTGACCCTTCCAAACCCTTCCTACTGGAGGTTGATGCCTCCTCAGTGGGAGCTGGAGCTGTTCTTCTACAGAAAAATTCTTCCGGGCATGCCGTCACTTGTGGTTTTTTTTCTAGGACCTTCTCTCCGGCGGAGAGGAACTACTCCATCGGGGATCGAGAGCTTCTAGCCATTAAATTAGCACTTGAGGAATGGAGGCATCTGCTGGAGGGATCAAGATTTCCAGTTATTATTTACACCGACCACAAGAACCTCTCCTACCTCCAGTCTGCCCAACGGCTGAATCCTCGCCAGGCCCGGTGGTCTCTGTTCTTTGCCCGGTTTAATTTTGAGATTCACTTTCGTCCTGCCGATAAGAACATTAGGGCCGATGCTCTCTCTCGTTCCTCGGATGCCTCAGAAGTTGAACTCTCTCCGCAACACATCATTCCACCTGACTGCCTGATCTCCACTTCTCCTGCCTTCATCAGGCAAACTCCTCCAGGAAAGACCTTTGTTTCTCCACGCCAACGCCTCGGAATCCTCAAATGGGGTCACTCCTCCCATCTCGCAGGTCATGTGGGCATCAAGAAATCTCTGCAACTCATCTCCCGCTTCTATTGGTGGCCGACTCTGGAGACGGATGTTGTGGACTTTGTGCGAGCCTGCACTATCTGTGCCCGGGATAAGACTCCTCGCCAGAAGCCCGCTGGTTTTCTTCATCCCCTGCCTGTCCCCGAACAGCCTTGGTCTCTGATTGGTATGGAATTTATTACTGATTTACCCCCTTCCCGTGGCAACACTGTTATTTGGGTGGTCGTTGATCGATTCTCCAAAATGGCACATTTCATCCCTCTTCCTGGTCTTCCTTCAGCGCCTCAGTTGGCTAAACAATTTTTTGTACACATTTTTCGTCTTCACGGGTTGCCTACGCAGATCGTCTCGGATAGAGGTGTCCAATTCGTGTCTAAATTCTGGAGGGCTCTCTGTAAACAACTCAAGATTAAATTAAATTTTTCTTCTGCATATCATCCCCAGTCCAATGGACAAGTAGAAAGAATTAACCAGGTCTTGGGTGATTATTTGCGACATTTTGTTTCCTCCCGCCAGGATGACTGGGCAGATCTCCTTCCATGGGCCGAATTCTCGTATAACTTCAGAGTCTCTGAATCTTCCTCCAAATCCCCATTTTTCGTGGTGTACGGCCGTCACCCTCTTCCCCCCCTCCCTACCCCCTTGCCCTCTGGTCTACCCGCTGTGGATGAAATTTCTCGTGACCTTTCCATCATATGGAGAGAGACCCAAAATTCTCTCTTACAGGCTTCATCACGCATGAAGAAGTTCGCAGATAAGAAAAGAAGAGCTCCTCCCGTTTTTTCCCCTGGAGACAAGGTATGGCTCTCCGCTAAATATGTCCGCTTCCGTGTCCCTAGCTACAAGTTGGGACCACGCTATCTTGGTCCTTTCAAAGTTTTGTGTCAAATTAATCCTGTCTCTTACAAACTTCTTCTTCCTCCTTCTCTTCGTATCCCTAATGCCTTTCACGTCTCTCTTCTTAAACCACTCATCCTCAACCGTTTTTCTCCCAAATCTGTTCCTCCCACTCCTGTTTCCGGCTCCTCGGACATCTTCTCTGTCAAAGAGATCTTAGCCTCTAAAAAGGTCAGAGGGAAAACTTTTTTTTTAGTGGACTGGGAGGGTTGTGGTCCTGAAGAGAGATCCTGGGAACCTGAGGACAACATCCTAGACAAAAGTCTGCTCCTCAGGTTCTCAGGCTCTAAGAAGAGGGGGAGACCCAAGGGGGGGGGTACTGTTACGCCGAGCGCTCCGGGTCCCCGCTCCTCCCCGGAGCGCTCGCTACACTCTCCCCGCTGCAGCGCTCCGGTCAGATCCACTGACCCGGGGCGCTGCGATTCCGCTTCCAGCCGGGATGCGATTCGCGATGCGGGTAGCGCCCGCTCGCGATGCGCACCCCGGCTCCCGTACCTGACTCGCTCTCCCTCGGTCCTGTCCCGGCGCGCGCGGCCCCGCTCCCTAGGGCGCGCGCGCCGGATCTTTGCGATTTAAAGGGCCACTGCGCCGCTGATTGGCGCAGTGATTCCAATTAGTGTCTTCACCTGTGCACTTCCCTATATCACCTCACTTCCCCTGCACTTCCTTGCCGGATCTTGTTGCCATTGTGCCAGTGAAAGCGTTTCCTTGTGTGTTCCTAGCCTGTGTTCCAGACCTCCTGCCGTTGCCCCTGACTACGATCCTTGCTGCCTGCCCCGACCTTCTGCTACGTCCGACCTTGCTTCTGTCTACTCCCTTGTACCGCGCCTATCTTCAGCAGCCTGAGAGGTGAGCCGTTGCTAGTGGATACGACCTGGTCACTACCGCCGCAGCAAGACCATCCCGCTTTGCGGCGGGCTCTGGTGAAAACCAGTAGTGACTTAGAACCGGTCCACTAGCACGGTCCACGCCAATCCCTCTCTGGCACAGAGGATCCACTACCTGCCAGCCGGCATCGTGACACACACACACACACACACACACATCAGCCACCCCACCCATTGAAACATAAATGAGCTGCATCCATCAAAAGACCTGTGGTTTTCAATCATTTCAATCAGGGTGCCTACAGCTGTTGTATTAGTTGCAGATTGATCTCTCTCCCACCAAGCGATCGCTCCACCCATTGTAGCAGACAGGCTCCCTGTCATCAGCTGACTAGTGAGTCAGGTCTCAGCCGCATTGCAACCTGGGAAAAATCAGAGACAACAGTCATTTTGTATGCTGATAAAGATAAATATTGGAGTAAAAATCACAGACAGGTACAGACACTATATTATGAACTACACTAACTTTACAGCCTGTAGCATAGTCAAATAAAAAAAATTCCTGGAATACCCCTTTAAGTTAAGGGTGCCAATAATTTTGTCCAGTCCATTTTTGGAGTTTGGTGTTACATTATGTCCAATTTTCTCCCTTTTTTGGTTTAGTTCCAATACACACAAAGGGAATAAACATGTGTATAGCAAAACATGTGTTACTGCAATCCTTTTCTATGAGAAATACTTCATTTACTTGAAAATTTTCAGGGGTGCCAACATTTACGGCCATGACTGTATCTGTTGCCTGACATCTAAGAGTATTGCCAGCTTGAGATTTTGTCATTTAAAACTATGTACCACCGTGAAAGGTCTGTCATGTGCCTGGACTCTTGGATATTTTTCCTAAATGTATTTATAGACGTCAACTGTTGCCTTTTCCTCTTGACTTAGTCAATTGTTGAGTTGGTGTTACGCCGAGCGCTCCGGGTCCCTGCTCCTCCCCGGAGCGCTCGCGGCGTTCCTCTCTCTGCAGCGCCCCGGTCAGACCCGCTGACCGGGAGCGCTGCACTGACATTGCCGGCGGGGATGCGATTCGCATAGCGGGACGCGCCCGCTCGCGAATCGCATCCCAAGTCACTTACCTGTCCCGGCCCCCGGCTGTCATGTCCTGGCGCGCGCGGCTCCGCTCCTTAGGGCGCGCGCACGCCAGCTCTCTAAGATTTAAAGGGCCAGTGCACCAATGATTGGTGCCTGGCCCAATTAACCTAATTAGCTTCCACCTGCTCCCTGGCTATAATACCTCACTTCCCCTGCACTCCCTTGCCGGATCTTGTTGCCTTGTGGCAGTGAAAGCGTTTAGTGTTGTCCAAAGCCTGTGTTTCCAGACCTCCTGCTATCCATATTGACTACGAACCTTGCCGCCTGCCCCGACCTTCTGCTACGTCTGACCTTGTCTCTGCCTAGTCCTTCTGTCCCACGCCTTCTCAGCAGTCAGCGAGGTTGAGCCGTTGCCAGTGGATATGACCTGGTTGCTACCGCCGCAGCAAGACCATCCCGCTTTGCGGCGGGCTCTGGTGAATACCAGTAGCATCTTAGAACCGGTCCACCGGCACGGTCCACGCCAATCCCTCGCTGACACAGAGGATCCACAACCAGCTAGCCGAATCGTGACAGTAGATCCGGCCATGGATCCCGCTGAGGTGCCGCTGCCAAGTCTCGCTGACCTACCCACGGTGGTCGCCCAGCAATCGCAGCAAATTGCCCAACAAGGACAGCAGCTGTCACAGCTGACCGCCACGTTACAGCAACTTCTGCCACTGCTACAGCAGCAACCATCTCCTCCGCCAGTTCCTGCACCTCCTCCGCAGCGAGTGGCCGCTCTTAGCCTCCGCTTGTCCCTGCCGGACAAATTTGATGGGGACTCTAGACTCTTCCGTGGCTTCCTGTCTCAATGTTCCCTGCATATGGAGATGTTGTCGGACCAATTTCCTTCAGAACGGTCTAAGGTGGCGTTCGTAGTGAGTCTTCTATCTGGAAAGGCTTTGTCTTGGGCCACACCGCTCTGGGACCGCAATGATCCTGCCACAGCCACAGTCCAGTCCTTCTTCGCTGAAGTCCGTAGTGTCTTCGAGGAACCAGCCAGAGCTTCTTCTGCCGAGACTGCCCTTCTGAACCTGGTCCAGGGTAATTCTTCAGTAGGCGAGTACGCCATCCAATTTCGTACTCTCGCTTCCGAATTATCTTGGAATAACGAGGCTCTCTGCGCGACCTTTAAAAAAGGCCTATCCAGTAACATCAAGGATGTGCTGGCCGCACGAGAGATTCCTGCCAACCTGCAAGAACTTATCCATTTGGCCACCCGTATTGACATGCGTTTTTCTGAGAGACACCAGGAGCTCCGCCAGGAAAAAGACCTAGATCTCTGGGCACCTCTCCCACAGTATCCTTTGCAATCTACGCCTGTGCCTCCCGCCGAGGAGGCTATGCAAGTGGATCGGTGTCACGATGCCGGCTGGCAGGTAGTGGATCCTCTGTGCCAGAGAGGGATTGGCGTGGACCGTGCTAGTGGATCGGTTCTAAGCCACTACTGGTTTTCACCAGAGCCCGCCGCAAAGCGGGATGGTCTTGCTGCGGCGGTAGTGACCAGGTCGTATCCACTAGCAACGGCTCAACCTCTCTGGCTGCTGAAGATAGGCGCGGTACAAGGGAGTAGACAGAAGCAAGGTCGGACGTAGCAGAAGGTCGGGGCAGGCAGCAAGGATCGTAGTCAGGGGCAACGGCAGGAGGTCTGGAACACAGGCTAGGAACACACAAGGAACGCTTTCACTGGCACAATGGCAACAAGATCCGGCAAGGAAGTGCAGGGGAAGTGAGGTGATATAGGGAAGTGCACAGGTGAAGACACTAATTGGAATCACTGCGCCAATCAGCGGCGCAGTGGCCCTTTAAATCGCAAAGACCCGGCGCGCGCGCGCCCTAGGGAGCGGGGCCACGCGCGCCGGGACAGGACCGAGGGAGAGCGAGTCAGGTACGGGAGCCGGGGTGCGCATCGCGAGCGGGCGCTACCCGCATCGCGAATCGCATCCCGGCTGGCAGCGGAATCGCAGCGCCCCGGGTCAGTGGATCTGACCGGAGCGCTGCAGCGGGGAGAGTGAAGCGAGCGCTCCGGGGAGGAGCGGGGACCCGGAGCGCTCGGCGTAACAGTACCCCCCCCCTTGGGTCTCCCCCTCTTCTTAGAGCCTGAGAACCTGAGGAGCAGACTTTTGTCTAGGATGTTGTCCTCAGGTTCCCAGGATCTCTCTTCAGGACCACAACCCTCCCAGTCCACTAAAAAAAAAGTTTTCCCTCTGACCTTTTTGGAAGCTAAGATCTCTTTGACAGAGAAGATGTCCGAGGAGCCGGAAACAGGAGTGGGAGGAACAGATTTGGGAGAAAAACGGTTGAGGATGAGTGGTTTGAGAAGAGAGACGTGAAAGGCATTAGGGATACGAAGAGAAGGAGGAAGAAGAAGTTTATAAGAGACAGGATTAATTTGACACAAAATTTTGAAAGGACCAAGATAGCGTGGTCCCAACTTGTAGCTAGGGACACGGAAGCGGACATATTTAGCGGAGAGCCATACCTTGTCTCCAGGGGAAAAAACGGGAGGAGCTCTTCTTTTCTTATCCGCGAACTTCTTCATGTAAGCCTGTAAGAGAGAATTTTGGGTCTCTCTCCATATGATGGAAAGGTCACGAGAAATTTCATCCACAGCGGGCAGACCAGAGGGCAAGGGGGTAGGGAGGGGGGGAAGAGGGTGACGGCCGTACACCACGAAAAATGGGGATTTGGAGGAAGATTCAGAGACCCTGAAGTTATACGAGAATTCGGCCCATGGAAGGAGATCTGCCCAGTCATCCTGGCGGGAGGAAACAAAATGTCGCAAATAATCACCCAAGATCTGGTTAATTCTTTCTACTTGTCCATTGGACTGGGGATGATATGCAGAAGAAAAATTTAATTTAATCTTGAGTTGTTTACAGAGAGCCCTCCAGAATTTAGACACGAATTGGACGCCTCTATCCGAGACAATCTGCGTAGGCAACCCGTGAAGACGAAAAATGTGTACAAAAAATTGTTTAGCCAACTGAGGCGCTGAAGGAAGACCAGGAAGAGGGATGAAATGTGCCATTTTGGAGAATCGATCAACGACCACCCAAATAACAGTGTTGCCACGGGAAGGGGGTAAATCAGTAATAAAATCCATACCAATCAGAGACCAAGGCTGTTCGGGGACAGGCAGGGGATGAAGAAAACCAGCGGGCTTCTGGCGAGGAGTCTTATCCCGGGCACAGATAGTGCAGGCTCGCACAAAGTCCACAACATCCGTCTCCAGAGTCGGCCACCAATAGAAGCGGGAGATGAGTTGCACAGATTTCTTGATGCCCGCATGACCTGCGAGATGGGAGGAGTGACCCCATTTGAGGATTCCGAGGCGTCGGCGTGGAGAAACAAAGGTCTTTCCTGGAGGAGTTTGCCTGATGGAGGCAGGAGAAGTGGAGATCAGGCAGTCAGGTGGAATGATGTGTTGCGGAGAGAGTTCAACTTCTGAGGCATCCGAGGAACGAGAGAGAGCATCGGCCCTAATGTTCTTATCGGCAGGACGAAAGTGAATCTCAAAATTAAATCGGGCAAAGAACAGAGACCACCGGGCCTGGCGAGGATTCAGCCGTTGGGCAGACTGGAGGTAGGAGAGGTTCTTGTGGTCGGTGTAGATAATAACAGGAAAACTTGATCCCTCCAGCAGATGCCTCCATTCCTCAAGTGCTAATTTAATGGCTAGAAGCTCTCGATCCCCGATGGAGTAGTTCCTCTCCGCTGGAGAGAAGGTCCTAGAGAAAAAACCACAAGTGACAGCATGCCCGGAAGAATTTTTTTGTAGAAGAACAGCTCCAGCTCCCACTGAGGAGGCATCAACCTCCAATAGGAAGGGTTTGGAAGGGTCAGGTCTGGAGAGCACGGGAGCCGAAGAAAAGGCAGACTTGAGTCGTTTAAAGGCGTCTTCTGCTTGAGGAGGCCAAGACTTGGGATCAGCATTTTTTTTGGTTAAAGCCACGATAGGAGCCACAACGGTAGAAAAATGTGGAATAAATTGCCTGTAATAATTGGCGAACCCCAAAAAGCGTTGGATAGCACGGAGTCCGGAGGGGCGTGGCCAATCTAAGACGGCAGAGAGTTTGTCTGGATCCATCTGTAGTCCCTGGCCAGAGACCAAATATCCTAGAAAAGGAAGAGATTGGCATTCAAACAGACATTTCTCAATTTTGGCATAGAGTTGATTGTCACGAAGTCTCTGAAGAACCATACGGACATGCTGGCGGTGTTCTTCTAGATTGGCAGAAAAAATTAGGATATCGTCCAGATATACAACAACACAGGAGTATAACAGATCACGAAAAATTTCATTAACAAAGTCTTGGAAGACGGCAGGGGCGTTGCACAGGCCAAAGGGCATGACCAGATACTCAAAGTGTCCATCTCTGGTGTTAAATGCCGTTTTCCACTCATCCCCCTCTCTGATGCGGATGAGGTTATAGGCGCCTCTTAAGTCCAATTTAGTAAAGATGTGGGCACCTTGGAGGCGATCAAAGAGTTCAGAGATGAGGGGTAAGGGGTAGCGGTTCTTAACCGTGATTTTATTAAGACCGCGGTAGTCAATGCAAGGACGTAGGGAGCCATCTTTTTTGGACACAAAGAAAAATCCGGCTCCGGCAGGAGAGGAGGATTTACGGATAAAGCCCTTTTTTAGATTCTCCTGGACGTATTCAGACATGGCAAGAGTCTCTGGGGCAGAGAGAGGATAAATTCTGCCCCGGGGTGGAGTAGTACCCGGGAGGAGGTCGATAGGACAATCATAAGGCCTGTGAGGAGGTAGAGTCTCAGCTTGTTTTTTGCAGAAAACATCCGCGAAGTCCATATAGGCCTTAGGGAGACCGGTTACTGGAGGAACCACAGAGTTACGGCAAGGGTTACTGGGAACCGGTTTTAGACAGTTCTTGGAACAAGAGGACCCCCAACTCTTGATCTCCCCAGTGGACCAATCCAGGGTTGGGGAATGAAGTTGAAGCCAGGGAAGTCCAAGGAGAATTTCCGAGGTGCAATTGGGGAGGACCAAAAGTTCAATCCTCTCGTGATGAGATCCGATGCTCATAAGAAGGGGCTCCGTGCGGAAACGTATGGTACAGTCCAATCTTTCATTGTTTACACAATTGATGTAAAGGGGTCTGGCGAGACTGGTCACTGGGATGTTGAACTTGTTGACGAGAGAGGCCAAAATAAAATTTCCTGCAGATCCAGAGTCCAAGAAGGCCACAGTAGAGAAGGAGAAGGCAGAGGCAGACATCCGCACAGGCACAGTAAGACGTGGAGAAGCAGAGTAGACATCAAGGACTGTCTCACCTTTGTGCGGAGTCAGCGTACGTCTTTCCAGGCGGGGAGGACGGATAGGACAATCCCTCAGGAAGTGTTCGGTACTAGCACAGTACAGGCAGAGGTTCTCCATACGGCGTCGTGTCCTCTCTTGAGGTGTCAGGCGAGACCGGTCGACCTGCATAGCCTCCACGGCGGGAGGCACAGGAACAGATTGCAGGGGACCAGAGGAGAGAGGAGCCGAGGAGAAGAAACGCCTCGTGCGAACAGAGTCCATATCTTGGCGGAGTTCCTGACGCCTTTCGGAAAAACGCATGTCAATGCGAGTGGCTAGGTGAATAAGTTCATGTAGATTAGCAGGAATTTCTCGTGCGGCCAGAACATCTTTAATGTTGCTGGATAGGCCTTTTTTAAAGGTCGCGCAGAGGGCCTCATTATTCCAGGATAATTCTGAAGCAAGAGTACGGAATTGTACGGCATACTCGCCAACGGAAGAATTACCCTGGACCAGGTTCAACAGGGCAGTCTCAGCAGAAGAGGCTCGGGCAGGTTCCTCAAAGACACTTCGGATTTCCGAGAAGAAGGAGTGTACAGAGGCAGTGACGGGGTCATTGCGGTCCCAGAGCGGTGTGGCCCAAGACAGGGCTTTTCCAGACAGAAGGCTGACTACGAAAGCCACCTTAGACCTTTCAGTGGGGAACAGGTCCGACATCATCTCCAGATGTAGGGAACATTGGGAAAGAAAGCCACGGCAAAACTTAGAGTCCCCATCAAATTTATCCGGCAAGGATAGGCGTAGACCAGGAGCGGCCACTCGCTGCGGAGGAGGTGCAGGAGCCGGTGGAGGAGATGACTGCTGAAGCTGTGGTAGTAACTGCTGTAGCATAACGGTCAGTTGAGACAGCTGTTGGCCTTGTTGCGCTATCTGTTGTGACTGCTGGGCGACCACCGTGGTAAGGTCAGCGACAACTGGCAGAGGAACTTCAGCGGGATCCATGGCCGGATCTACTGTCACGATGCCGGCTGGCAGGTAGTGGATCCTCTGTGCCAGAGAGGGATTGGCGTGGACCGTGCTAGTGGATCGGTTCTAAGCCACTACTGGTTTTCACCAGAGCCCGCCGCAAAGCGGGATGGTCTTGCTGCGGCGGTAGTGACCAGGTCGTATCCACTAGCAACGGCTCAACCTCTCTGGCTGCTGAAGATAGGCGCGGTACAAGGGAGTAGACAGAAGCAAGGTCGGACGTAGCAGAAGGTCGGGGCAGGCAGCAAGGATCGTAGTCAGGGGCAACGGCAGGAGGTCTGGAACACAGGCTAGGAACACACAAGGAACGCTTTCACTGGCACAATGGCAACAAGATCCGGCAAGGAAGTGCAGGGGAAGTGAGGTGATATAGGGAAGTGCACAGGTGAAGACACTAATTGGAATCACTGCGCCAATCAGCGGCGCAGTGGCCCTTTAAATCGCAAAGACCCGGCGCGCGCGCGCCCTAGGGAGCGGGGCCGCGCGCGCCGGGACAGGACCGAGGGAGAGCGAGTCAGGTACGGGAGCCGGGGTGCGCATCGCGAGCGGGCGCTACCCGCATCGCGAATCGCATCCCGGCTGGCAGCGGAATCGCAGCGCCCCGGGTCAGTGGATCTGACCGGAGCGCTGCAGCGGGGAGAGTGAAGCGAGCGCTCCGGGGAGGATCGGGGACCCGGAGCGCTCGGCGTAACAATCGGTCTCGCCTGACCCAGGAAGAGAGGACTCGCCGTAGGGAAGAAAATCTTTGTCTGTACTGTGCCAGTACCGAACATTTCTTGGTGGATTGCCCTATTCGTCCTCCACGTCTAGGAAACGCACGCACCCAGCTCACGTGGGTGTGGCGTCTCTTGGTACGAAGTCTGCTTCTCCACGTCTCACGGTGCCCGTGCGGATTTCTCCTTCTGCCAACTCCTCCCCCTCAGCCGTGGCCTGCTTGGACTCTGGTGCCTCTGGAAATTTTATTCTGGACTCTTTGGTGAATAAGTTCTGCATCCCGGTGACCCGTCTCGTCAAGCCGCTCTACATTTCCTCGGTCAATGGAGTTAAATTGGATTGCACCGTGCGTTACCGCACAAAACCCCTCTTAATGTGCATTGGACCCAATCACGAAAAGATTGAATTGTTCGTCCTTCCCAATTGCACCTCTGAAGTCCTCCTCGGTCTTCCATGGCTCCAGCATCATTCTCCCACCCTTGACTGGACCACCGGGGAGATCAAGAATTGGGGTTCTGCTTGCCGCAAGAGATGCCTCACATCTCCTCCCAGTCCCGTCAGGCAAGCTTCAGTGCCTCCTCCTACACCTGGTCCCCCCCAATGCCTATCAGCACTGTGCCGTGCCTCCTCATGGCCCCCGTCCTGGTGACACCCTGCCCCGTGCCAAGCTTCATCCTCTGCCCTCCCTCCCCATTCCCACTCCTGCTGTACTGCCGGCCTTTGAGGAAACCCTACAATCGCTCCCAGTGTCCTCGTCCCATGTGAAGCAGTTGCCGGACAAAAAAAGGGGGAGACCTAAGGGGGGGGTACTGTTACGCCGAGCGCTCCGGGTCCCTGCTCCTCCCCGGAGCGCTCGCGGCGTTCCTCTCTCTGCAGCAAGACCATCCCGCTTTGCGGTGGGCTCTGGTGAATACCAGTAGCATCTTAGAACCGGTCCACCGGCACGGTCCACGCCAATCCCTTGCTGACACAGAGGATCCACAACCAGCTAGCCGAATCGTGACAGTTGGGTTTACAGACGCTGTGATTTTACTAATATATTACGGATTTATATTATCAGCAGTTTCCCTAGCATGCCATTTGCCAGAAGCCATGAAATGTGAAAATCTATACCTAGTAGCCTGCCGCCAAGGCACCTTAAAGCTCTTTTACATGGGCTGAAAGCGTTGATCTTGGGGATTGGTGCTAATTTGCTATGCCTTTACAAGGCTTTCACAATCAAATGTATGGCTGGGCTGAACAAGCAATAACTGGATCTTTATTGTGGCCCTTTAAATGCACACTGTCCTTAAAAAAAATAAGCAGGAATAAACATGCAGCAACCCCCTTTACTTCCGCAATTCAGCAAGTCAGCAATCTCTGTGATGCTGTTCCATAGACTTCTAATGGAGCAACGAGAAAAAGATCTCTGAGAGTCGGGGATCAAACATCAGTGCTACCGTGCACTTATCCTTAAAGGGGTACTACCATGCTGACAACTTATCCCCTATCTAAAGGATCGGGGATAAGTTGCCTGATCGCACAGGGTTCTACCGCTGGGGACCCCCGCGATCTCGCACGCAGCACCCCGCTCTCATCAGGACTCGGAGCGAACATCCACTCCGGGTCTGATGACGGGCCAGAAATCGTGACGTCACAGCTCCGCCCCCGTGTGATGTAATGCTCCGCCCCCTCAAAGCAAGTCTCGCCCCCTGTCATAGCCCTATATTGAGGGGGCGGAGCGTGACCTCATGCGGGGACGGAGCCGTGATGTCACGATACTCCGGCCCCGTGATTGGCAGTCATCATACCCGGAGCGATGTTCGCTCCGGAGCCTGATGAGAGCGGGGTGCTGCGTGCGAGATCGCGGGGGTCCCTAGCGGCGGGACCCCGCGTGATCAGGCAACTTATCCCCTATCCTTTAGATAGGGGATAATTTGTCAGCACGGTAGTACCCCTTTAATCGTTCTCCTGATGTTGAGGATCTCAGCACTGGGACCCCAACCAATCAAAAGTTTTTGAGAGTGACAGTGACACTTTAAATTTCTAGTTGTCAGTAGCATATCACCTGTTTACACAGTGGCCAATAGCAATAATCGACTAAATGTACAAGAGATGTGATCAGCTGAAAAACAAACATTTGCTCATTCATTGGCTGATCACTGCCCTTTTACACAAAACCAAATATGGGGAAACAAGCATTCCAAGAACACTTACTTGCCCATTACTTGGCCCATGTAAAAGGGCCGTTATAGACTATCACAATGGCAATCCGTGATACGCTAATAGATTTTTTTTCTATTACATTATTTCTGTTGCATAACAAACAGCAGTAAATACAGCAGTTGATGCTATAAAAAATAAAATATGATCCCAATATTCTCATATAATTTAATATGCCGTACAGTTCCCGTATCAGGTTTTTGATGAAAAACTGATTCTCTAACCCCTTGAGGACCACGGGTTTTTCCGTTTTTGCACTTTAGTTTTTTCCTCCTTACCTTTTAAAAATCATAACCCTTTCAATTTTGCACCTAATAATCCATATTATGGCTTATTTCTTGCGCCACCAATTCTACTTTGCAATGACATCAGTCATTTTACCCCAAAATCTACAGCGAAACAGGAAAAAAATCATTGTGCGATGAAATTGAAGAAAAAACACCTTTTTGTAAATTTTGGGGGCTTTCGTATCTACGCAGTACATTTTTCGGTAAAAATGACACCTTATCTTTATTCCCTTCCCATAGACTTTTGTTGAGGGGGCGGGCATGAGCGACGTCATGAGGGCGGGAGTGACGTCATGAGGGGCGGCCCTGAACACAGAAGCCCGCACACACATCGTTCGGAACAATAACTTCCGGACGCTGGGGAGCGGAGCTCCGAAAGCAAGGGAACGGAGTACCCCTTTAAATGGGTTGTGCGCTACCCTAATTTTTGGAGCTCCGCTCACAGCGTCCGGAAGTTCATTACTCCGAACGCTGTGTGTGGGCTTCCGTGTTCGCGGCCGCCGGGCGTGACGTCACGCCCGGCCCCTCGCCTGCCCCCTCATAATGTCACGTCCGCCCCCTCTACCAAAGTCTATGGGAAAGGGGCGTGACAGCGGTCGCGCCCCCTTTCCATAGACTTTGGTTGAGGGGGCGGGCGAGACGTCGCGAGGGGCCGGGCGTCACGCTCGGCGGCTGCGAATACGGAAGCCCACACACAGCGTTCGGAGTAATGAACTTCCGGATGCTGTGAGCGGAGCTCCGAACTGCAGGGCAGTGCACAACCCCTTTAAGGACATTACATAAAGTTGGATCAGCCTGTACTGTGGTTTTCCAATTTGATTTTGAGTGTGACTCCATATCCAGACCTCCATGGGTTGATAAATTTGATTTCCATTGATAATTTTTGTGTGATTTTGTTGTCAGCACATTCAACTATGTAAAGACGAAAGTATTTCACACGATTAGTTCATTCATTCAGATCTAGGATGTGTTATCTTAGTGTTCCCTTTATTTTTATGAGCAGTGTAAATAAATAGAAATTTAAATTGCTGGACGTGGCATCCTGCCCCTAATACCAGCTGCGTCAGCGAAGTATCTGCCAGGGGTTATCTCTAAATAAAAGTGACATGACTGTAATAAAACCATAAATTCATTTTTCTATGGCCGGGCTCCTCAAGAACCATAAAAACAAATTGCTTTGTTTTGATTCTGTTGTACAGTACAGACCAAAAGTTTGGACACACCTTCTCATTCAGAGTTTTTTTTTTATTTTCATGACTAGGAAAATTGTAGATTCACCCTGAAGGCATCAAAACTATGAATTAACACATGTGGAATTATATACATAACAAAAAAGTGTGAAACAACTGAAAATATGTCATATTCTAGGTTCTTCAAAGTAGCCACCTTTTGCTTTGATTACTGCTTTGCACACTCTTGGCATTTTCTTGTTGAGATTCAAGAGGTATTCACCTGAAATGGTTTTCACTTCACAGGTGTGCTGGTGTGGAGGAGGAGGTGATGGTGTGGGGGTGCTTTGCTGGTGACACTGTTGGGGATTTATTCAAAATTGAAGGCATACTGAACCAGCATGGCTACCACAGCATCTTGCAGTAGCATGCTATTCCATCCGGTTTGCGTTTAGTTGGACCATCATTTATTTTTCAACAGGACAATGACCCCAAACACCCCTCCAGGCTGTGTAAGGGCTATTTGACCAAGAAGGAGAGTGATGGGGTGCTGCGCCAGATGACCTGGCCTCCACAGTCACCGGACCTGAACCCAATCGAGATGGTTTGGGGTGAGCTGGACCGCAGAGTGAAGGCAAAAAGGGCCAACAAGTGCTAAGCATCTCCGGGAACTCCTTCAAGACTGTTGGAAGACCATTTCAGGTGACTACCTCTTGAAGCTCATCAAGAGAATGCCAAGAGCAGTAATCAAAGCAAAACGTGGGTAGAACCTAGAATATGACATATTTTCACACTTTTTTGTTATGTATATAATTCCACATGTGTTCATTCATAGTTTTGATGCCTTCAGTGTGAATCTACAGTTTTCATAGTTATGAAAATAAAGAAAACTCTGAATGAGAAGGTGTGTCCAAACTTTTGGTCTGTACTGTATACCATTAGCACATGGTATTTCTCAAGGTGAAAATGTGAATGACATCTGAGCTGAGTGGGCTGGTCAGTGAACAGCACAAGACCGGCATTGCATGGACCGGGAGCTGTGGAGCACTGGGGAAGGTAGATATGACTTTTTTTTTCAGCCAGAATACCTCTTTAAAGGGAATCCCTCAGCTGAAAACCATGCTCCAACCTTAGCTCCGTTAGAAAGCTGTTAAGGAAAGGCGACACATGATGCATTTCATCTGTCTGTGCTTCCAACATAGAAAAATGCTTTTATTCTCCGGAGCAATGAGTCGAAGAGGCGTTCCCAGGCCTCTGAAGTGCTGAGGGCTGAAACTGTTCCTCACTACCCCTCCTATACCTGTCCCTACTTGATTCACCATTGGTGAGGGAGGTGGTAGTGAGGAGGACCCAACCCTCAGCCCTTCAGGGTCTTGGGAAAGCCTCTTTGCACCAGAGAATAAACGTATTTTTCTATGTTATGGAACAACAAACAGCCATATGAAATATATCACGTCTCCTTGTCCTTACAGCTATCTAATAGTGTCAGCAGTTTGGAAGATGATTAGCAGCTGACAGATTCCCTTTAAAGTAGGGTCCTCCAGATGTTGCGAAACTTCAACTCCCAGCATGCCTGGACATGCCCAGTCAGCCATTTGATGTAGCTAATGGTTGTCGGGAATGCTGGGAGTTGAAGTTTTGCAACATCTGGAGGGCCATCAGTTTGAGACCCCTGCTTTAAAGGGATATTTTAGCATGAAACAAAAAAAAAAGTCATATTTACCTTTCCCAGTCCTCTTCAGCTCCATTCCATGCACTTTTGGTCCCCCGCTGCTCACTGACCTACCCGCTGCTCTAAGACAGAACACCGACCAAACACTGATTTTGATGGGACTGGCTGCACATCTAATGGGCTTCTGAGTTTCCCTCAAGTTCAGATTTAGGGGCAAATAAGAATATGGTAGTTGGGCTTTGACTGCCAATCTTTTAGTTTTTTAAGGAGATTCTGTAAGCGTCTCAGTCCCCTTTCTCCATTGACAACACTTTCATGTGTATGGGGATCAGAAAAGATAGCTGTTGGCCGAATGAGTTATCAAAAAATATTTGTTGGGTAAAAATGACACATAATCTTTATTTTGTAGGTCAATCCCATTACAACGATACCCAATTTATAACAGATTTCTTTTATTTTATAACTTTTTAAAAATATAACTTTTTGTAAGAAAATGAGTTTGCCCAAAACTGTTCTTTTCTGACCCTTGTAACACTTTTATTATTGCTTATGTGGGTTCATTTTTTGAACCATGATCCGAAGTTTTTATTGGCACCATTTTGGTTTTAATGGGACTTTTTATTACTTTTTTTCTGGTGTGTTCTATTCACCCTGTGATTTTATTAACATTATATTTTAATAGTTTGGACATTTACGCACATGGTGATACCACATATGTTTCTTTTTATTTTTGTTTACATTATGTTTTATGAAAATTGGGAAAGATTCAAGCTTTTGTTGGGGGAGGGGTTTATTTATATTCATTAGCTATTTATTTAACATTTTATTCACTTTTCTATTCACCAAAGGGGATAATTACATACAATCTTTTAAATGTATATACAAAACAATGCTGTGCCTTAGCACAGCACTGATCAGTTTATTGGCACTCCATTAGTACTCCCTGCTGAGGCTGCCTGAACTGTTGGAGTGCCATTCGGACGGTAGAAAAGTAAGTGACCTGCTTCGTGTCTTGATCTGTAACCAACCGGCTGGTATCCAGGAATATGGTGAGCTGGGTAAAGTAATTGCAACATGCGCTTCGGGCGTGATATTACCCGTATTCTGCCCATTTAACTGCCCTAACCCCACCCCCAAGAGTGTCATGATCAACTCATCCCCAAGCCTGCCCTTCAACGTAGGTATCAGGAAGTGGGCGTGTTAAGAGAGGGATAAAATGGGATTGTGAGGGGAGTGAGAGGGGTCTTTTGTCTTCTGTATCTTGTAAGCAAAACCTACAAAAAAAAATTATAATTGCAGCAGCACACAATAGTGGAAACATTAAAATCTTTATTAGAAAAAATCATGACATACAAGATAAAAACATAGATAAAAAGTATAATCACTATACATATACAAAGATGGTGGCAACAGAAAACACAGGGGCTCTCCGGGCTATGCAGTCGATCACAGTAGGATGTAAACAAAGTACGAGTCTCTCCCATAGACAACAATGTCAAATGGGTGAATACATGTATATGCTGGACGTGCAAAGTCACATAACTTTACAGAATGCATGTATATAAAGGTAATCAGCTGAAAACAACAACAGACTAGCTATATACTCATGACAGGTGATCAAAGCCACGCTACAGATGCCCACCATGTTGGTTGGATCACCTGTCATGTGGGTATGTAGCTAGTCTGTTGTTGTTCTCAGCTGATTACCTTTAGCTCGTGTTATTAATGTTTATTTTATAGAAATCTGGGGTAAAGATATTATTAGTGTATTGTTGTGAAGGGTAACCGAAGACACCAGAATATACATATTGGTGATGGCAGCAAAAGATAGAGTGATTTATACTGGAGTTTGGGCTATATTTACACACCCATACGTCCGTATTCACTGTCTGGCCATGACAGGTTAAAAAAAAAAAAAAAAAATTCAATCCTGGAGTATCCCTTTAATTGAATACATAATTTTCCAAAATTACTGAAGTTTTTTATACTAAATTTTACAGCAATATTATAATTATTTTTTTTTAAATGCAGCTCTGTGTGAACAGAGCCTCATACTGAAGTTTTGTAACTACTTTAATTATATAAGGAGATTCCATAGATACTGATTGATTCATTCATCTTTAATATTCTGTAGAGATCAATTCTTAGCAGTCATTTCATTATTATCACAGGAAGTTACAATGAAAAGTAACACAAACATTTTTAGAAGACTAGGATCACTTTTTCATAAGTGCCCTACGTTCACTGTATACGTCGACATATAGTTTTTCTGGCATACACTGCTACATATCGAGCTATGCCCATTGAGTTCAATGCACTGAGCATAGTCTACTATTCACAACGTCCAATCCATTTCCAAGCTTCTACTGTAATGTTGTGGGACTCCAAAGTGCAGTCCTACAATATTACAGTGTATGAATAGAAATGGATTGAATGTAGTCATTAGTAGACTACGTATGGTCCATTGAACTGTATGTCAGCATGTTGTTCTGTCCTTCATGCCAACAGACACAGCAAATGTAGGGAACGTATCTGTGTAAACTTTTAGGGTACGTTCACACGCAAGGATTTTTTAGCGGGTTTTCCGCTGCGTATTTGAAAGTGGGCGGGCTCTTATCGGCTCTTATCAGCAGATTTTCAGTGGCGGAATGTACACTGCGGAAAATCCGCCACAAGCCCCACTGAAGTCAGTAGAGACTGTGGCGGATTTTCCGCAGCGTAAATTCCGCCATGGAAAAAAATCTGCTGCGGACAGCCGAGAAGAGCCCGCCCACTTTCAAATACGCAGTGGAAAACCTGCTAAAAAATCCGCGCTTGTGAACGTACCCTAACCCTGGATCCATCATACACCCTAGATGGTGGTCACAGATCCGCCTCCCCCTTCCTGCACACTGACTTCAGCACAGATCACAGCACATGCCCAGAAAACTTTCCAATAGAAGTCAATGAAGATCTTCAGTCTGTTTCTGATGGTCCATGTGGGCTGGGTTCACATACATTTGGCATCCAGTCTGTTTCTTATGGTCCATGTAGCTGCTGTGAAGCATATCTCTAAGGCTGGGTTCACATACACCTGGCATAGAGCTTAGTGAGCCTAGCCTAAATTTGCCACAACTGATGCTACAACTAATGACAAAGTTCATCAGTTGTTTAGGTTGCGGCATTCATTGTTGTTCATGCCAGATAGGGGAACGCACCAAGATGAGTCCCCCTGTCTGGCCCCCATACGGTGTTCAACTTGTGACGCGAATGAATGAAAATTGTGCCATTTAAATAAATGTGATCAGTTCTACTATCAGTTTCCCTCCGGTGCTTTTTCTACAGCGCCTCGGTAAGAAACACTGCCGTATGATGAACATATGTGAAGGGGACCTAAATATTGTGAACAGCAGCTCAGGCAAGATGGCTGCCCCCATGGTCATGTACAGAAAACTGAATAAAAACAAATATACCATCTGGAGAAAAAAAACACATAAAAAAAAAGAATATATGGTTTAACCTCTTCAGGACATAGGGCGTATGGATACGCCCTGCATTCCGAGTCCTTAAGGACCAAGGGCGCATCCATACGCCCGTGGGAAATCCGGCCCCCATCGCTAGCCGGTTGGGGACCGGAGCCGGATGCCTGCTGAAATTGTTCAGCAGGCATCCCGGCATATCTCCCAGGGGGGTCATTATGTCCCCCCATGTCGGCGATCGCAGCACATCGCTCATCAATTCAGATGAGCGATGCGCTGCGATTCCGTTCCCCGCCACTCGCCGGGCGGGGATCGGAGCCGGATGTCTGCTGATTTCTATCAGCAGACATCCCGGCAGTGTGCCGGAGGAGGTCCGGAGGACCTCCTATACCGGTGATCGCTGCAGGACGCCGGTAACTACTAACCGGCGTTCTGCAGCGGTTCCGGGTCCTCAGGGTCACGTGTGACCCTGTGACCCGGATATAGATGGTGACTGGTGGTGTAGTATACACCACCAATCACCATCCTTGCTGTACTGGGGGGCTGGCATTGTGGCCACCCCCCTCAGTACAGTTGTGATTGGGGGGCCAAAGTGGCCACACCAATCACAATGTAATGGGAGGGGATGGTGGGGGCTAGGAGCACGTTGCTCCGTTCTGCCCGCCATTCCACTCAGATCTGGTGTGCAGGACAGAGCCCCGTGCTGCCCATCATCCCCTCAGTAAAAAAAAAGTGCCCCTTGCCCCCTTTCTGTGGCCCCTTGGCACAGAAATCCCCAGGGATAGCTTTAGATTTAGGTAAGGACAGGTTAGGGTTAAAAAAAAAAAAAGTTTTTTTTTATTTGTTTTTTCGGCGTACCTCAGTGGGTGTCCGTGGGTCCGCAGCACCTTTAGCTGCGTGACCCCGGCCCTGCTGGGTCGCTGCAGTCTGCCGCCAGCCTTTTTTTTTTTGGCGCAGATCTTTTTTTTTTTCTTTTTTCCCTAAGCGTGTGTGCGGACCCTCTTAGTTATAAAAGAGCAGTCTGCCACCGTTTGTTAAAGCCCACCCGGGTAGCCCACCCGTAGTACTGATCAGCGTTTTTTTTTGTGGTGCCGGCGCTTTTTTACGCGTTTTCTAGTGCTTTTTTTGCACCCATAGGCGGTCCGTGCCACCAGTAGCAGGCGTGTACTGTGTGGCCGGACCTTACCTGTGTGTGCAGCGTGCCTCACCGCTGTCAGTGATTTATCACTGATCAGCGTTTTTTTGTGGTAAAGGCACTTTTTTCGGTTAACGCCTATTTTTTTTTGCACCCATAGGCGGTCCGTGCCACCAGTAGCAGGCGTGTACTGTGTGGACGGACCGTACCTGTGTGTGCAGCCTGTCCCACCGCTGTCGGTAATTTATCACTGATCAGCGTTTTTTTTTTTGGTTCAGGCGGGTGCATTTTTTTCGGGGTTAAGCGGTTTTTTATTTTATTTTTCGGGTTTTTTGTGTGGGGGTCTGTGTACAAGCCACCAGCCACTGTTCTGGGCTGAGTGGCCGGACCCACCACTGACTTCGGCGCCCCCTGCCGCCACAAGCGCTAATCAGTGCGCACACCACTGATTAGATAAATGCTTATTTTTTTGGCACGGTTTTTTTTGCGCTAGAAGTCCCCCTTTTTTTTTAAAAAGTCCCCCTTTTTTAAAAAAAAAGTCCCCTTTTTATTTTATATTTTTTTCTGTTAGGGCGGGTTAGTTTAGTTAGGTTAGGTTAGGCTAGGGCGGGTTAGGGAGGTAGTATCGCACCACACCACACGCAGCACACACACCAATAAAGTTTTCCCACACACACACCCCCCCGTATCCCAATTAGAGTAGGGAAATGGCCCACAGAGCGTTTTTGGGCGGAGGAGGCATATGCCATAATTGCCTCCAACACCGAGAGCGGCTCAGAGGACGATGAAGACCCCACCTTCCTTATTTCATCGTCCTCCTTATCATCTAGTTCAGATGATGAGCCACCAAGGCGGCGGAGACGCCGCCGTGCGGTGCCGCAAACCTCCTCTGCCCTTGACCCTGTGCCCCATGCTAGTATGAGTCCCCCTGGCGCTCATACTAGTGAAGCCCCCCTGCCAAGGTCACTGGTACCTCGTACCGGAGAACTTGACTGGGCTGAGCCAGCGGACCACGAGCCCGTGATTCCTGAGTTTGTTGGCGACTCAGGAATCAAGATTAACATCGCTGGGTTCACTGAAAAGGACTTTTTCGGTCATTTTTTCAGTGACGACTTTGTTAATCTAATGGTTACACAGACGAATCTGTACGCCCAACAGTTCATCGCCGCTAACCCGGGCTCACTTTTAGCTAGACCCGGCGGCTGGACTCCAGTCGATGCAGCCGAAATGAGGACCTTTTGGGGCCTCGTGCTGCATATGGGTCTAGTTAAAAAACCCAGTGTCAGGCAATATTGGAGTGGGGACGTCTTTTACCAGACACCCCTCTACAGTATGGCCATGGCACGTTCCCGGTTCGAGGCCATTCGGAGATGTTTGCATTATGCTAATAATGTGGCATGTCCCTCCCCCCGAACTGATCCCGCGTATGACCGCCTGTATAAAATCAGGCCGGTCATCAATCACTTCGGGGCCAGATTTTGGGAGGCCTATGTCCCTGGAAGGGAGGTCGCTATTGATGAGTCGTTCATCAGCTTTAAGGGGAGACTCAGCTTCCGGCAATACATCCCTACCAAGCGAGTGCGGTATGGCGTGAAGATGGATAAACTTTGCGAGAGTACCTCCGGGTACACTTGCAAGTTTATGGTGTATGAGAACCGAGATTCCAGCATTGAACCCCCAGATTGTTCCCCCACTCTGGGTGTTAGCAGGAAAATCGTTTGGGGCTTTTTGCACCCATTGCTAGATAAAGGTTACCACCTTTACGTGGATAACTTTTATACTAGTATCCCTCTCTTCACATCCCTCGCGGCCAAATCCACGCTCGCTTGTGGGACAGTCCGGAAGAATCAAAGAGGCCTTCCTTCCTATCCCCTGCAGACTCCTATCCCCCGGGGTGAGTCCCGTGCCTTTTCCCATGAGAACCTGTTGTTGGTCCGGTATAAGGACAAGAGGGATGTCCTTATGCTCACCACAATTCATGGGAATGGCAGCACCCCTGTCCCTGTGCGAGGTACCGTGGGACCGGTCCTCAAGCCCGATTGTATTCTGGACTACAATCGGTATATGGGGGGAGTTGATCTTTCTTATCAAGTCCTCAAGCCATATAATGCCATGCGGAAAACAAAGATATGGTACAAAAAAGTTGTGGTCTAAATGGTACAGGTTGCCATGTACAACTCTTTTGTACTGTACAAGAACGCTGGCAACACAGGGACATACCTGGAGTTCCAAGAGGAAGTTCTAAAGGCCCTCATCTATGGTGACCGCCAAAGAGCGGGTCAGAGCACCTCTGGAACTTCAGGTCCCTGGATCGTCCCCGGCCAACACTTTCCAGATGTGATCCCCCACACTGGAAAGAAGGGACGATCTCAGAACAAATGCAGAGTGTGTCGCAAGAGGGGGATTCGGAAGGACACCACCACTCAATGCGACACTTGCCCCGATCATCCGGGCCTCTGCATAGGCTGCTTCAGGGAGTATCACACTTCCATGGAGTACTAAATTTTCCATCCTTTGCCCTAATTTTCATTCCCCACAATTCGACTCCAATGTACCAGTCCAGGGTACATTGTCTTCCAAATTTTATACCAATCCCCCCCCCCCCCCCCCCAAAAAAAGAAAATAAATTTTTCTCAATACCCCCAATATCTTTTTTTCTTTTTTCTTCCCCCTAAAAAATGGGTCATGGGACACAGAGTCAACAGCATTGGAGGTTTGCAGTTGCCTCAAATGCGCAACGCTCTCTCTCCCCACCTGAGCGGGTTGCGCATTTGAGGTAACAGAATAGGGACGGCCCCACACATCCCCTTCCCAGAATGATGATTCAGAGTATAGGGTTTGGGGCGGGCATCATTTTTACTTTTGGCTGTACTCTGGGTCATCATTCTGGGAAAATAATTGGCATATCAGTTCTAAAATTGCAATTTTCTTCCCCCCATAGTACTCTTCATCCATTCCTGGAAAATAAATGAAGGGAACACCCGTCTGTTTCAAATCTCCACTTCACCCTATACACCTTCCCTAGGGGGGTGTACTGTTAATAGTATTCTCACATGTGGGTGTTCCTTTCTTGTATTTTCCTCCGAATGTATGTAACTGTTAGGTCCGTAACAAACATCCGCCTCAAATGCGAAGAGTTCTCGCTGAGCTCTGTCGTATTTCCAGGCGACAATTCGGAGTCACATGTTAGTTGTTCCCAGAAAAATGAAGCAGAGCATAGGTTGAAAATTACAATTTTCAAAAGCTACCCTTCATCCATTCCTGGAAAATAAATTTAGGAAACACCTGTGCATTAGAAATGTCCTCTTTACCCCTATACGCATTCCTCAGGGTGGGTACTTTATGTAATGGTGTCACATTTGGGTGTTTCATTTTTGTATTTTCCTCGGAATGTATGTAACCGTCAGCTACTGATATGCCATAGGCCACAAATACAAAGTGACCTCTATGACTTCTGAGCCTTGTTGTGCACCCGTCCAGCACGTTACCCCATATGTGGATGTATTTTTATAGTCAGGGGAAAAAGCCCTCCAAAATTTGTAACCCAATTCCTCATATTACCCCTTGTGAAAATGTTAAAGATTGGGTAACCCCAGCATTTTAGTGTAAAAAAATCACTTTTCAAAAAACCTGTGAGGTGTTATTTCCCACTGTACCCCTTGTTACGTTCATTGAGGGGTGTAGTTTCTAAAATGGTGTCACAAATGGTTTGTTTTTTTTTGCTGTTGGGGGCTTTATAAATGCACATGACCCCCAACTTCAATTTCAACAAAATTTTCACTCCTTCCATTCTGAGCATTGCAGTGTGTCCACAGAGCAATTTACATCCACATATGGGGTATTTTTTTTCTCAGACGAAGTTGTTGTCACGATGCCGGCTGGCAGGAGGTGGATCCTCTGTGCCAGAGAGGGATGGCGAGGACCGTGCTAGTGGACCGGTTCTAAGTCACTACTGGTTTTCACCAGAGCCCGCCGCAAAGCGGGATGGTCTTGCTGCGGCGGTAGTGACCAGGTCGTATCCACTAGCAACGGCTCACCTCTCTGGCTGCTGAAGATAGGCGCGGTACAAGGGAGTAGACAGAAGCAAGGTCGGACGTAGCAGAAGGTCGGGGCAGGCAGCAAGGATCGTAGTCAGGGGCAATGGCAGGAGGTCTGGAACACAGGCTAGGAACATACAAGGAAACGCTTTCACTGGCACGATGGCAACAAGATCCGGCAAGGAAGTGCAGGGGAAGTGAGGTGATATAGGGAAGTGCACAGGTGATAACACTAATTGGAACCACTGCGCCAATCATCGGCGCAGTGGCCCTTTAAATCGCAAAGACCCGGCGCGCGCGCGCCCTAGGGAGCGGGGCCGCGCGCGCCGGGACAGGACTGACGGAGAGCGAGTCAGGTACGGGAGCCGGGGTGCGCATCGCGAGCGGGCGCTACCCGCATCGCGAATCGCATCCCGGCTGGAGGCGGTATCGCAGCGCCCCGGGTCAGTGGATCTGACCGGAGCGCTGCAGTGAGGAGAGTGTAGCGAGCGCTCCGGGGAGGAGCGGGGACCCGGAGCGCTCGGCGTAACAGTACCCCCCCCCTTGGGTCTCCCCCTCTTCTTAGAGCCTGAGAACCTGAGGAGCAGACTTTTGTCTAGGATATTGTCCTCAGGTTCCCAGGATCTCTCTTCTGGACCACAACCCTCCCAATCCACTAAAAAAAAGGTTTTCCCTCTGACCTTTTTAGATGCCAGAATCTCTTTGACGGAGAAGATGTCCGAGGAGCCGGAAACAGGAGTGGGAGGAACAGATTTGGGAGAGAAACGGTTAATGATAAGTGGTTTAAGAAGAGAAACGTGAAAGGCATTAGGAATACGAAGAGAAGGAGGAAGAAGAAGTTTGTAAGAGACAGGATTAATCTGGCACAAAATTTTGAAAGGACCAAGATAGCGTGGTCCCAACTTATAGCTAGGGACACGGAAGCGGACATATTTAGCGGAGAGCCATACCTTGTCTCCAGGGGAAAAAATGGGAGGAGCTCTTCTTTTCTTATCCGCGAACTTCTTCATGCGTGATGAAGCCTGTAAGAGAGAATTTTGGGTCTCTCTCCATATGATGGAAAGATCACGAGAAATTTCATCCACAGCGGGCAGACCAGAGGGCAAGGGGGTAGGGAGGGGGGGAAGAGGGTGACGGCCGTACACCACGAAAAATGGGGATTTGGAGGAAGATTCAGAGACTCTGAAGTTATACGAGAATTCGGCCCATGGTAGAAGATCTGCCCAGTCATCCTGGCGGGAGGAAACAAAATGTCGTAAATAATCACCCAAGACCTGGTTAATTCTTTCTACTTGTCCATTGGATTGAGGATGATATGCAGAAGAAAAATTTAATTTAATCTTGAGTTGTTTACAGAGAGCCCTCCAGAATTTAGACACGAATTGGACGCCTCTATCCGAGACGATCTGCGTGGGCAACCCGTGAAGACGAAAAATGTGTACAAAAAATTGTTTAGCCAACTGAGGCGCTGAAGGAAGACCAGGAAGAGGGATGAAATGTGCCATTTTGGAGAATCGATCAACGACCACCCAAATAACAGTGTTGCCATGGGATGGGGGTAAGTCAGTAATAAAATCCATACCAATCAGAGACCAAGGCTGTTCGGGGACAGGCAGAGGATGAAGAAAACCAGCGGGCTTCTGGCGAGGAGTCTTATCCCGGGCACAGATAGTGCAGGCTCGCACAAAGTCCACAACATCCGTCTCCAGAGTCGGCCACCAATAGTAGCGAGAGATGAGTTGCACAGATTTCTTGATGCCCGCATGACCTGCGAGATGGGAAGAGTGGCCCCATTTGAGGATTCCGAGGCGTTGGCGTGGAGAAACAAAGGTCTTTCCTGGAGGAGTTTGCCTGATGGAGGCTGGAGAAGTGGAAATCAGGCAGTCAGGAGGAATGATGTGTTGCGGAGAGAGTTCAACTTCAGAAGCATCCGAGGAACGAGAGAGAGCATCGGCCCTAATGTTCTTATCGGCAGGCCGAAAGTGAATTTCAAAATTAAATCGGGCAAAGAACAGAGACCACCTGGCCTGGCGAGGATTCAGCCGTTGGGCAGACTGGAGGTAGGAGAGGTTCTTGTGATCGGTGTAAATAATAACTGGAAATCTTGATCCCTCCAGCAGATGCCTCCATTCCTCAAGTGCTAATTTAATGGCTAGAAGCTCTCGATCCCCGATGGAGTAGTTTCTCTCCGCCGGAGAGAAGGTCCTAGAAAAAAAACCACAAGTAACAGCATGCCCGGAAGAATTTTTTTGTAGAAGGACAGCTCCAGCTCCCACAGAGGAGGCATCAACCTCCAATAGGAAGGGTTTAGATGGGTCAGGTCTGGAGAGCACGGGAGCCGAAGAAAAGGCAGACTTGAGCCGTTTAAAGGCGTCTTCCGCTTGAGGAGGCCAAGACTTGGGATCGGCATTTTTTTTGGTTAAAGCCACGATAGGAGCCACAACGGTAGAAAAATGTGGAATAAATTGTCTGTAATAATTGGCGAACCCCAAAAAGCGTTGGATAGCACGGAGTCCGGAGGGGCGTGGCCAATCTAAGACGGCAGAGAGTTTGTCTGGATCCATTTGTAGTCCCTGGCCAGAGACCAAGTATCCTAGGAAAGGAAGAGATTGGCATTCAAACAGACATTTCTCTATTTTGGCATAGAGTTGATTGTCACGAAGTCTCTGAAGAACCATACGGACATGCTGGCGGTGTTCTTCTAGATTGGCAGAAAAAATCAGGATATCGTCCAGATATACAACAACACAGGAACAGATTGCAGGGGACCAGGGGAGAGAGGAGCCGGGGAGAAGAAACGCCTCGTGCGAACAGAGTCCATATCCTGGCGGAGCTCCTGACGCCTTTCGGAAAAACGCATGTCAATGCGAGTGGCTAGGTGAATGAGTTCATGTAGATTAGCAGGGATTTCTCGTGCGGCCAGAACATCTTTAATGTTGCTGGATAGGCCTTTTTTAAAGGTCGCGCAGAGGGCCTCATTATTCCAGGATAATTCTGAAGCAAGAGTACGGAATTGTACGGCATACTCGCCAACGGAAGAATTACCCTGGACCAGGTTCAACAGGGCAGTCTCAGCAGAAGAGGCTCGGGCAGGTTCCTCAAAGACACTTCGAATTTCCGAGAAGAAGGAGTGTACAGAGGCAGTGACGGGGTCATTGCGGTCCCAGAGCGGTGTGGCCCAAGACAGGGCTTTTCCAGACAGAAGGCTGACTACGAAAGCCACCTTAGACCTTTCAGTGGGAAACTGGTCCGACATCATCTCCAGGTGCAGGGAACATTGGGAAAGAAAGCCACAGCAAAACTTAGAGTCCCCATCAAATTTATCCGGCAAGGATAGTCGTAGACCAGAAGCGGCCACTCGCTGCGGAGGAGATGCAGGAGCTGGCGGAGGAGATGATTGCTGAAGCTGTGGTAGTAACTGCTGAAGCATAACGGTCAGTTGAGACAGCTGTTGGCCTTGTTGCGCTATCTGTTGCGACTGCTGGGCGACCACCGTGGTGAGGTCAGCGACAACTGGCAGAGGAACTTCAGCGGGATCCATGGCCGGATCTACTGTCACGATGCCGGCTGGCAGGAGGTGGATCCTCTGTGCCAGAGAGGGATGGCGAGGACCGTGCTAGTGGACCGGTTCTAAGTCACTACTGGTTTTCACCAGAGCCCGCCGCAAAGCGGGATGGTCTTGCTGCGGCGGTAGTGACCAGGTCGTATCCACTAGCAACGGCTCACCTCTCTGGCTGCTGAAGATAGGCGCGGTACAAGGGAGTAGACAGAAGCAAGGTCGGACGTAGCAGAAGGTCGGGGCAGGCAGCAAGGATCGTAGTCAGGGGCAACGGCAGGAGGTCTGGAACACAGGCTAGGAACATACAAGGAAACGCTTTCACTAGCACGATGGCAACAAGATCCGGCAAGGAAGTGCAGGGGAAGTGAGGTGATATAGGGAAGTGCACAGGTGATAACACTAATTGGAACCACTGCGCCAATCAGCGGCGCAGTGGCCCTTTAAATCGCAAAGACCCGGCGCGCGCGCGCGCCCTAGGGAGCGGGGCCGCGCGCGCCGGGACAGGACTGACGGAGAGCGAGTCAGGTACGGGAGCCGGGGTGCGCATCGCGAGCGGGCGCTACCCGCATCGCGAATCGCATCCCGGCTGGAGGCGGTATCGCAGCGCCCCGGGTCAGTGGATCTGACCGGAGCGCTGCAGTGAGGAGAGTGTAGCGAGCGCTCCGGGGAGGAGCGGGGACCCGGAGCGCTCGGCGTAACAGTTGTTCTACAAATTTTGGGGGCCTTTTGCCCTATTACCCAATGTGAAAATGAAACATTTGGGGTAAAACTATCAATATAGTGCAAAAAAAATAAAATTTTTCACTTTTATGGCCCACTGTTCAAAAAACCTTTGAGGTGTAAGTACTCACTGTAACACTGTTACGTTCCCCGAGGGGTCTAGTTTCCAAAATGTAATGCCATGTGGTTTTTTTATTGCTGTCCTGGCACCATAGGGGCGTCCTAAATGCGGCATGCCCCCAGAGCAAAATTTGCTTCCAAAAAGCCAAAATGTGACTCCTTCTCTTCTGAGACCTGTAGTGCGCCAGCAGAGCACTTTTTACCCCCATATGGGGTGTTTTCTGAATAGGGAGAAATTGGGCTTCAAATTTTGGGGGGTATTTTCTGCTATTACCCTTTTCAAAAATGTAAAATTTTTGGGAAAACAAGCATTTTAGGATTTTTTTTTTTTTACATTTGCAAAAGTCATGAAACCCCTGTGGGGTATTAACATAGACATATGAGGTATGTGCTTACTCAAGAGAAATTGGGCTACAAATACAAGTAAAAATTTTCTCCTTTTACCCCTTGCAAAAATTCCAAAATTGGGTCTACAAGAACATGCGAGTGTAAAAAATGAAGATTTTGAATTTTCTCCTTCACTTTGCTGCTATTCCTGTGAAACACCTAAAGGGTTAAAACACTGACAATGTCATTTTGAATACTTTGGGGGGTGTAGTTTTTATAATGGGGTCTTTTATGGGGTATTTCTAATATGAAGACCCTTCAAATCCACTTCAAACCTGAACTGGTCTCTGAAAAATAGCGAGTTTGAAAATTTTGTGAAAAATTGGAAAATTGCTGCTGAAATTTGAAGCCCTCTGGTGTCTTCCAAAAGTAAAAACTCATAAATTTTATGATGCAAACATAAAGTAGACATATTGAATATGTGAATAATAAATAAAAAAAATTGGAATATCCATTTCCCTTACAAGCAGAGAGCTTCAAAGTTTGAAAAATGCAAAATTTTCAATTTTTTCATGACATTTTGGGATTTTTCACCAAGAAAGGATGCAAGTTACCACAAAATTTTACCACTGTGTTAAAGTAGAATATGTCACGAAAAAACAATCTCAGAATCAGAATGATAACTAAAAGCATTCCAGAGTTATTAATGTTTAAAGTGACAGTGGTCGGATGTGCAAAAAACGCTCCGGTCCTTAAGGCCAAAATGGGCTTGGTCCTGAAGGGGTTAAATTACTAAAAAATATAGGCAATACATTTTTTTTCAGCCTCAGCTATCACAGACATTTGGGTGGCTCTAACTTCCCCTGTGTGCGGCTGTAATCTTAAAATCTAATCTTATTGGCACATTGAGGTTTGAGTAATATATCAAATGCCGGCTAAGGACATATTTCATTGCTGTAAACATATGTGCAACGTATATATTTTCTTCAAAACAGAGTTAAAATGTCAGCAGCGCTATCTCCATTGATGTGATTTGTCCTAATATAGACATATGACTGACTGTGGAATCTTACAAGGCTGTTCCAAACAAGCGGTTCTTTGGCAGGAGATGAATTCTCATCAGAGTTTTGCCTCATACAAGCATCTCGAAAAAAAGACTGGCTAGGATTCATGAAAATGATTTTCCACAGAGGAGAGGGACATGTTTGGAGAGGTCACATTATACTTACGGACGTAGACAGATGTATTTTGGAAACAAGAAAATGTTCTTAAATAAAAAAAACAATTGTGATTCATTTTATCTTTTTTTTTTTCATATATTTTTATGTGACATAGTACGGATACATTTACAGGACAAAAATGTTTAGCTTAAAGGGATATTAAAGGGGTACTTCGGTGGAAACGTTTTTTTTATTTATTTATTTTTAAATAAACTGGTGCCAGAAAGTTAAACAGATTTGTAAATTACTTCTATTAAAAAATCTTAATCCTTCTAATACTTATTAGCTGCTGAATACTACAGAGCAAATTCTTTTCTTTTTGGAACACAGAGCTCTCTGCTGACATCATGACCACAGTGCTCTCTGCTGACATCTCTGTCCATTTTAAGAACTGTCCAGAGAAGGATAAAATCCCCATAGCAAACATATGCTGCTCTGGACAGTTCCTAAAATGGACAGAGATGTCAGCAGAGAGCACTGAACCTGTCTAAAGGATTAAAGGGGTACTCCGGTGTAAACAAAAAGTTTCCAAATCAACTGGTGCCAGAAAATTAAACAGATTTGTAAATTACTTCCAGTACTTATCAGCTGTTGATACCTGAACCTGCCCCCTGCATCGGGATTTGCTCCTGCTCTGGACAGTTTCTGACACAGACAGAGGTGGCAACAGAGAGCACTGTGGTCAGACTGGAAAGAACCTCACATCTTCCTGTGGAGCATTCAACAGCTGTTAAGTACTGGAAGGATTAAGATTTTTATATAGAAGTAATTTACAAATCTGTACAACTTTCTGGCACCATTTTTTCCCACCAGGTTAACCCTTTAAATTGAGTATTTCTATACAGACATGTCCTGGTCACAAAAGAGCGCAGTTCATTAGAAACTAAAGAGATAGGATAGTTGGGGTAAGTTCACACAGGGAACCGGGGTTAATTTCATGTGGAATTTGCCACTGAAATTAACCCTTGAACCCCTGAAGATCAAAGTTCCATTGACTAGTAAGCTTTTCCATGGGGATTCCACTGAAAGAATAAAAATGAACATGGCTGATTTTTATTAAAATGACCAAGACATTATTTTTATTCGATTGTTTTTTATTTTACAATGGATAGACTCTATTTGATGTCATCATAATTCCTTTTTAAAAGCCTAATCTCTGTACTGTAAAATTGGGTTCACACGGTGTAAAATTAGCATATTTTAAAAATGAGCATATTTAACCCATTCAGGACCCATGACGTAACGTTACGTCCCGACACCCTGGGTCTTAAGGACCCATGACGTACAGTTACTTCATGGGCAGTTCAGGTCCCCACCGTGCGCCGGGAGGAGATCGGATCGGGATGCCTGCTGAAATTGTTCAGCAGGCATCCCGTGCAAATGCCCAGGGGGGTCATCAGACCCCCCATGTCGGTGATCGCCGCAAATCGCATGTGAATTCACACAAGCGATTTGCGGCTATTCCGGCGATGCGGGTCACGTGTGACCCGCTGACCCGGAGATAAAAGGTGATCGGGAGTGTATGATACACCCCCTATCACCCACAGTATCTATGGGGAGGTGGCGATTTCGTCACCCCCCCAGGATCGCTGCTATTGGCTGGACGATCGTCCAGCCAATAGCAGCCGTCAGGGGAGGGGTTAACAGCATCTTCCCACAGCTCCCGCCGCTGGCTGACTTCAGTCAGCGGTCAAAGCTGCTGGAGGAAGACCAGGACCCCCCCTCTGCCGAGATCGGAGCCCCCACAGAAGAAAAGAAGCCCCCCATAGATCAGGGAAAGAATACAATCCAGGGAAAGGTAGGGTAAAAAGTAAAAAAAAAGTTTAAAAAAAGTAAGAAATTTCCCCCCCCCCCCGACCCCCTAATAGGTCCCCAAGGGTCTTCTGCAGTTTTTCAGTGTGACCCGGGCCCTATTAGGGGTTCAGGGCACTGCATTAGCCCCCCCATTTTTTTGGGGGGGCTGCAGCATTTTTCCCCCCCATATAACGGTGTACATAGTTACACCAAGCACACACATAGTACATACCTCCCCCCCCCCTACACCGCTGCCCCCCCCCCCCCCCCGCAACCGTAGAAAAAAGGCGATGGCTCGCCGGGCATTTTCGGTAGCGGAGGCTTAAGCTTTTCTAGGCTCCGACTCCGAATCTGCCAGGGGGGACGATGAAGATCCAACATTTCTGTGATCTTCATCGTCCTCCTCATCATCTAGTACTGATGATGAGCCCCCTGCACGGCGGCAGAGACGCCGCCAGGCGAGGCCACGCACCCCCCATGATAGTGGCCCAGTGGCCGGCACTAGTGCGAGTGGTGATGCCGCTCGTACTAGGAGTCCGACCCCCCAGACAAGTTTACCGGAGCCCCCTTCCGATTAACCTGTCTGGAGACCCCCAGAGGTTTATCAGCCACGGATTGCGAAGTTTGTTGGCGACTCCGGAATCCGAATTGACAATTCTGGATTCACTGAAATTGACTATTTCAGTTATTTTTTCAGTGACAGTTTTGTCAATCTGATGGTGGAGCAGACGAATCTGTACGCCAGGCAGTTCATCGCCCACCACCCGGATTCTTTTTTGGCCAGGTCCAATGAATGGTACGCTGTCAGTGCAGCAGAAATGAGGACATTTTAGGGCCTCTTGCTGCATATGGGCCTGGTCAAAAAGCCAAGTGTCAGACAGTACTGGAGTGGGGACGTCCTATACCAGACCCCGCTTTACAGTATGGTCATGACACGGAAGCGGTTTGAGGCCATTTGGAAATGCCTGCATTATGCAGATAATGCGGCATGTCCACCCCGAAGTGATCCCGCCTATGACCGGCTTTACAAAGTGAGGCCGGTAATCGATTACTTTGGGGCCAAATTTTTTGAGGCCTACGTACTTAGGGAGCTCTCGGTTGATGAGTCTCTTATCAGTTTTAAGGGGAGACTCATCTTCCGCCAGTATATTCCCTCAAAGGGGGCGCGATATGGCGTGAAGCTCTATAAACTTTGTGAGAGTACCTCCGCGTACACTCTCAAGTTTAGAGTGCATGCGGGACGAGATTCCCGTATTGAACCCCCAGATTGTTCCCGCACTCTGGGTGTTAGCGGGAAAATCGTTTGGGAGCTTGTGCATCCGTTGCTGGATAAGGGTTACCACGTGTACGTGGACAACTTTTATACCAGCATCCCTCTGTTCACATCCCTTGCCGCCAGATCGATGTCTGCTTGTGGGACCGTGAGGAAAAACCAGAGAGGCCTACCTCTAAATTTTGCTAAGACACCTATTCCCAAGGGTGAGTACCGTGCCCTTACCCATGAAAACCTGTTGCTGGTCAAGTATAAGGATAAGAGAGATGTCCTTATGCTGACCACTATTCATGGTAACGGCAGCTCACCTGTCCCTGTGCAAGGTACCAGAACAACGGTCCTCAAGCCCGATTGTATTCTGGACTACAATCGGTATATGGGGGGAGTTGATCTTTCTGATCAAGTCCTCAAGTCATATAACGCCATGCGGAAAACACGGGTATGGTACAAGAAAGTTGCGGTGTACATGGTACAGGTTGCCATGTACAACTCTTTTGTACTGTCCCAGTACGCTGGCAACACAGGGACATTGATCCAGTTCCAAGAAGAAGTCCTAAAGGTCCTGATCTTTGGCGACCGGGAAAGAGCAGGCCGGACTTCCCAAGGAACTGGAAATATAGGTGCCAGGATCGTCCCAGGCCAACACTTTCCAGGTGAGGTCCCCCACACTGGAAAGAAGGGACGAGCCCAGAAAAGATGCAGAGTGTGTTACAAGAGGGGGATTCGGAAGGACACCACCACTCAATGTGACACTTGCCCCGATCAGCCGGGCCTCTGCATTAAGGATTGCTTCAGGGAGTATCACACTTCCATGGAGTACTAAATTTTTCCTCTTCATTTTAATTTTCCACAATTTGACCCCAATGTACCAAGTCCAGAGTACATTCCACGTTTTAACCCCATAAAACCACTAAATTGCCCAAAAAAATGTTTAATAAAAAAAAAAAAAAATGATAAGACCTCTTGGGGTATTTTCTATAAAAAAATGGGTCATGGGTCACTGAGTCACTATCATCGGGGACTTTTTATGTTGCCTCAAATGCGCAGCGCCCTCTCCACCCTCTCCGCCTCCATTTGAGGCAACAGGTTAGGGACGGCCACACACATCACATTCCCAGAATGATGATTCAGAGCATAAGGTTTGGGGTGGGCATATTTTTTAGTTTTGGCTATGCTCTGGATCATCATTCTGGGAACATAACCTGTTTTATAATTTTATGTCCCACTGTACCCCATTTTAGTTATTTAGTGTACCCCAGTTATTTACCCCATGTAATGCCCCTTGAGGGGGGGGTCCCACTGTTCTGGCTCCATAGGAGAAATACACAGCTCAAGGACCCTGACTGATCTCCGGCACCTCTGAGACCGGTGTGCATGCTGTTTACGCCCAGACATGAGGTATGTCCTTACTCCAAAAAAAATGTACTTACAAATTTACAGTGACATTTTCTCCTTTTACCACTTGTAAAAATGAAAAATTTGGGGTAACCCCAGCATTTTAGTGTAAAAAAATAAAATTTTTCCTTTTCACATCCCACTTAATGAACATTTATCAAACACCTGTGGGGGGTTAAGGCTCACTGTACCCCTTATTACGTTCCTTGCGGGGTGTAGTTTCCAAAATAGTGCGCCATGTGTTTTTTTTTTTTGCTGTCCTGGCACCATAGGGGCTTCCTAAATGCGACATGCCCCCCCCCCCCCCCCCATTTCAGCAAAATTTGCATGTGACTCCTTCTCTTCTAAACATTGTAGTGCGCCTGCAGTGCACTTGATGTCCACATATGGGGTGTTTCCATACTCAGAAGAGATGGGGTTACAAATTTTGGGGGTCATTTCTTCCTATTACTCCTTGCAAAAATTGTAAATTTGGGGGAAAACTAGCATTTTAGTGAAAAAAAAAGAAAAAATAATTAACACTTCCAACTTTAACGAAAAGTCGTCAAACACCTGTGGGGTGTTAAGGCTCACTGTACCCCTTGTTATGTTCCTTGAGAGGTGTAGTTTTCAAAATAGTATGCCATGTGTTTTTTTTTTGCTGTCCTGGCACCATAGGGGCTTCCGAAATGGGACATGCCCCCCAAAAACCATTTCAGGAAAAATTGCTTTGCAAAAGCCAGATGTGACTCCTTCTCTTCTGAGCATTGTAGTGCGCCCGCAGTGCACTTGACGTCCACACATGGGGTGTTTCCATACTCAGAAGAGATGGGGTTACAAATTTTGGGGGCATTTTCTCCTATTACCTCTTGCAAAAATTGAAAATTTGGGAGAAAACTAGCATTTTAGTGGAAAATAAAGAAAAAATAATTTACACATCCAACTTTTAACGAAAAGTCGTCAAACACCTGTCGGGTGTTAAGGCTCACTGTACCCCTTGTTACATTCCTTGAGGTGTGTAGTTTCCAAAATAGTATGCCAGGTGGGTTTTTTTTTTTTTTGCTGTCCTGGCACCATAGGGGCTTCCTAAATGGGACATGCCCCCCAAAAACCATTTCAGGAAAAATTGCTTTGCAAAAGCCAGATGTGACTCCTTCTCTTCTGAGCATTGTAGTGCGCCCGCAGTGTACTTGACGTCCACATATGGGGTGTTTCCATACTCAGAAGAGATGGGGTTACAAATTTTGGGGGACATTTTCTCTTTTTACCCCTTGCAAAAATTGTAAATTTGGGGAAAAACTAGCATTTTAGTGAAAAAAATAATAATAATTTACACATCCTACTTTAACGAAAAGTCGTCAAACACCTGTGGGGTGCTAAGGCTCACTGTACCCCTTGTTATGTTCCTTGAGGGGTGTAGTTTCCAAAATAGTATGCCATGTGTTTTGTTTTTTTGCTGTCCTGGCACCATAGGGTCTTCCTATGAGACATGCCCCCAAAAACCATTTCAGAAAAACTCACTCTCCAAAATCCCACTGTCGCTCCTTTGGCTGTCTGGGCATGCTGGGAGTTGTAATTTGCAATAGCTGGACGCACCCTGGTTGATAAAAACTGTTGTAGGTGATGTATGTGCTAAGCTGAGCGAGATGTTACTCTATCAGGCATAAACTAGATGATTTTTCGGTCCAGTCCTCTCTGAGAGTGGGGTTCTGACTAAAGACTCTTCCCACAGCTGTTCTAGAAGTTTCTGTATAGAACTAGCTGGGAAGCATCATGTGACCAAAGCATCATTTATCTGATGCAGAAGTGCAAACATGTAACACTTACACTCCTGGAATACTTCAGTGTATACAATGAAGGCTATGTAATGTACAAAACACAGATTAAATACCGTTTATGGAGGGTTTCTTAGGCTATATTCACACACCAGAATTTCTGCATGGAATTCCGTGTGAACATTCTGCATTAATTTAAAAGCCAATACACTTCAATGGGATTCCGCGGTCCCATTCACACAGCAGAATTTCCACCGCAGAATTTCCTCTGAAGTAAATGGGCAATTAATGTCTGCGGAATTTACTGCAGAATTTTCATGCAGAATTCCACGCAGAAATTCTGCAGTGTGAACATAGTCATAGCTATATGACAACTTCGCCTAGATGGTAGCTGGAACACAAGTATTGGGACACTAATGCACCAGTTTCATCCAACTTGTACAGTACATGACTTTGTTCGTGTTACGCCATAGAGATTAGTATATGGAGTGGTGTCTCGAGGACTTTCTTTTATAGCAAGTACAGGACATTTCCTTTTTATAGTATTTGAAAAGATTTGTTTTTATTAGTCAGTTGTAGACATTTTATCTTCACAGCGACATTTATATGCATTTACTGGTACTTTCCCTGTGCCAAATCATTACTACAATAACTTTTTAATGACACACAATGTCGGCATAAATATCTTTAGTCTCACAGATCACTTTAACAGCAACAAAAGGCTGGGAGTCAGTACAGCACCTGCAATAATAAGGGCACATGAAAAAAATCATTCTAAATCAATAAAACTGTATTATTTCTTATAGTATATTTCACATTAACAAGTAAAGTGGGTTTTCAGAATTACCGTATATACTCGAGTATAAGCCGAGTGTTTCAGCACGATTTTTCGTGCTGAAAAAGCCCCCCTCGGCTTATACTCGAGTGAACTCTCCGTCTGTCAATCCCTTCATCAGTGGTCTTCAACCTGCGGACCTCCAGATGTTGCAAAACTACAACTCCCAGCATGCCCGGACAGCCATCGGCTGTCCGGGCATGCTGGGAGTTGTAGTTTTGAAACCTCTGGAGGTCTGCAGGTTGAAGACCACTGCGGCCTTCGTCATCATCCAGACCTGCGCATGAATGTCCCTGTGCGTCATCGTCAAGACAACATCACTAGTCCGGGGCCGGGACCGGAGCGTGGAGAAGAGGGCCCCCCCAGTGAAAATGGACAGCCCGGAACGACTAACCCTCCCCACCGGATGGTCCCTGCAGCATAGATGGCCTGGACCAGCTCACTCTTCCTTCCCACCGAGCGGAGGTGAGTAGAAAACTAAAGGGGGGGGTCTGGATGATGACGAAGGCTGCAGTGGTCTTCAACCTGCGGACCTCCAGAGGTTTCAAAACTACAACTCCCAGCATGCCCAGACAGCCGATGGCTGTCCGGGCATGCTGGGAGTTGTAGTTTTGCAACATCTGGAGGTCCTCAGGTTGAAGACCACTGATGAAGGGATTGACAGGCGGTGATGATGATGGGGGTGTTGATGACTGGGTCTGGATGATGACATGGGGGGTTGATGTATTTCCTACCCTAGGCTTATAGTCGAGTCAATAACTTTTTTTTCCTGGGTTTTGGGGGTGAAATTAGGGGCCTCGGCTTATATTCGGGTCGGCTTATACTCGAGTATATACGGTAGTGTGTAGTGCAAACCAATTACTTTTAATCTAGTCATCATTTGTGATAAACAGTTGTGTCATTTTTTTTTTTTGTTTATTTATTCATTCATTTATTTCTTTTTATTTTTGCATCTAGTTTATTTCTCTGCAAGACAGAAATGGCGTAAAAGCAATGTAACAACCTGGGAATATTCTGCTCACCAGGAACAACATAAAAGCAATGTAAGGCTGGAATTCCACTATATTTATTTATTTATTTTTTTGGGGGGGGGGGGAAACGCCAAGAAAAACGCCAATTCTGCCGCATTGCGTTTTTTCGGCCAAAAAACGCTGCGGCCAGATGTAAGCTGAAAATCAATGAGAAATCGCAACATTCTTTTTCCACTTGCCATTTTTCAGTTTAGTGTTTTTTTTTTTGCTTTTTTTCATCTTTTTGGTGTTTTTTCACAGTTTTTTTGGCATTTTTCAGCTCCTTGGTGATTTTGCAAAATCGCAGCATGGTGATCCTGAAATCGTGGCGTTTTTCTCCCATAGAAGTCTAGAGAAAGACGCCATGTGGGTTTTAACTTTGGCGTTTTTTCAGGCGGTTTTTACTCTCTTTTGGACTTTAGCGTTGGAGATACCTTTTTTAATAAAATTTCGTAGGGTACCATTAAAAAAAACAATAAAAAAGATACAATAGTGATGGAAAAAATTGTATTTAACAAAATGTATCTTTTTTATAACAACATTTTTATACATTTTTAAACAGGGATCAATTTATGTGGGCGGCGGGAACCTAAAAATGTAGCCGACAATAATAGAAATGTAGTGTGTGTGTGTTTTTCACTTTTTTTTCTTTACTTTTTAGGTGGTACTATTACTCCCAGCATGGAACACACACTGTTCCATGATGGGAGTAGTAGTTCCTGTACTAATTGACAGATCGCTTGGGTTCCGTTGCAATCTTTCTGTATAATCTATAGATTCGGCCGTCCACTCTTCTATGGTCCCCTGCACTGCCAGATAGATGCACCCATTCATATTTCCCACAGAGAGTTGTGATTGGCCAGATGGTTCCAGCCAATCACAACTCTCTGCGGGAAATATGAATAGGTGTATATATACGTCAGTGCAGGGGACCATAGAAGAGTGGCCGGCCGCATCTATACATTATACAGGAGGATCACAGTGGATGTCAGGAGTGGCATTCGCTGTGATCTTTCCTTAACTGCAGGTACTACTACACCCAACATGGAGTGCACTCTGCTCAATGCTGGGAGCTGTAGTATCTGCATTAATAGACAGATTGCAACAGTTGTCAGAAGTTACACTCGCTGCGATCTGTCTATTAATGCAGGTACTACAACTCCCAGCATGGAGCAGAGTGTGCTCCATAATGGGAGTAGTAGTACCTGCAGTTAAGGACAGATCACAGTGGGTATCACTCCTGACACACGCTGTGATCGTCCTATCTATTGCAGAGATGGAGCGGCTTTTTCCTGCACTCCCCATCTCTGCACTATACTCCGGACGGTGATATGAAGAGAACATCACTCATTCATGTTTCCCTCTGAGAGCTGTGATTGGCTGCCACCATCCGGCCAATCCCCACTCTGGGTGGATAATATATATTCACATCACTGGCTGGAGTATAGTGCAGAGATGCGAGCGCTGTATAGAGCTGCTCCGCATCTCTGCTATATTATGGACGATCGCATTGGGTGTCATGAGTGATACCCGGGGCGCTATTAGTACAGGCACTACCACTCCCATCATGGAACAGTCTGTTCCATGCTGGGAGTAGTAGTACTACCTTTAAAAAAAATTTAAAAGAGAGAAAAGAAAGAGAAACACACATACACACGTATTAAAAAATTAATTAAAAGTTCATTATAAAAAAAAAAATGTCCTTAAATATTTTTTTCCCATCCCTACTGCATCTTTTTTTTTTTTTTTTTTTAGTACCCAACACATTTTGAAAAAAAAAAAAAAACACCAAAAATGCAGTTTCAACTCAAATGCAAAAACGCCAGGAAAAACACCAGTGAAAAAAACAAGTGGAATCGTAGCAAGCAAAATAGAGCAAGAGGAGAGTCAGCCAAAGGCTATGTTTATACAGTGTATTTTCAGGTGTTTTTAATAAATATCATAAAAAATCTGAATCAGCTTTTGCAAAATTATTGTGCTATTTATAAGTCTATGGGAACGTAGTTGTCTGTTATCACAGTATATGAAATTTTTTTTGAAATTACACTTTAATACACCACTTTGCATGGTGACAAGTAGCCCCAGACCTCTGAAGAAGCTCTACGGAGTGAAACATGTCAGGGGGGCTATGTGTGTTTGCATTATAAACCAAGGATTACCAGATTTAGTGTCGCTGTACTGCAGTCAGTGACTCTCCATATTTACAGTAGACAGCGATTGTTGCATACAGCACACTCCAGCATCTTTAACAGGGTGGCTATTAGGAGCATGATACAAAGCACTGGTGCTGCCTATTCTATTGAATCACTAGATGCACAGTTGAATATTTTTTTTTCTTTTATCTGGATAGAATAAAAGTTACATTTTATAGGTCAGAGAGTCAAATAAAGGGTTTTGTGTACCCGTTTTTGGGCCTTTGTGTTAGTAATATGAGGGCTTTGTGACAAATTGTGCACACTACAAAAATATAACCATACTACACAATTTAAGAAAAAGCATCTAACGCAAAAGTTGCAATGAAAAGTATCTAAACAGCAACTGCGACAAATCAACACCACAAAAACAGGGTTAGGCTAGGTTTCCACTTTCTGTGGGGTTTTCCTGGCATTTTTTTTTAACATAAAAAAAATGCTACAAAACCTGTTTTGTTTTTTTGTACTCCCAAGATGCAGTTTTTGTGGCAATTTAATTACATTTTTTTAAGTGGTTTTAGTCTTTGTGTTTTAGTGTTTTTTTTCTTTGGCAATTTTTTCCCCAGCGTTTTTATCATGACTCAAGGATTTTTATTAAAGGAATGGGGGGAAAAAACACCAGAAAAAATGCCAATGCTAAACGGACATGGTGGTTTTTTTTCTTCCATAGACTTCTACGGGAGAGAAACACGAAGATTATGCCCAAAAAAACATCATAGTCTCCACATTTTGAAAAACTGGTACTCAGCGCAAAACCACTGAAAAATACCAAAGATGAGTGAAAAAAAATGCCAAAGGAAAAAATGTTAAGTGGATTTGGTGTTTCATAAATCCATAATGACTTTTAGTTAACATCTGGCCCCGGCATTTTTTTATTTTTTTTTTTACCAAAAAAACACTGTACGGCATTCATTCCCAATGATTTTAAATCTAAAAAAACATAGATACCCAATATATAGTTTTCCTTTTGTTTGTCTACTTTTTTTAAAAAAAAATGTATGCATTAAATTGCAATTTGTCATTTATTTTGGGATGTGATCTAATCAAAAATCAGCAACTCTCACATTTGTTTTATATTTTATTAACACCATTCACCATGCGGGATCGATAACATTATATTTCAATAGTTTGCATATTTCTACACATGGCGATACCAGTTACGTCTATATTTTTTTTTACATTTTTTATTTGAAAAAGAGAAAAGTAAGGGGATTTGAGTTTTTATTAATGGGGGGATTAATCATTTTAAAAATATCTTTTGATATTGCTGTTATATTTTGTAGTCTCTACTTGGAATCATTACTGTACAATTGCTTGATCGCACATATAGTTTGCTGTAATATATATGTATTATAGTGGACTGTCGGATTAGCATTCTGCTAGTACTGCCTGCCTATGACAGCCTGTGATAGCAGATCAGTTACAGAACTTACAGAGGCCTAGCAGAAGCTTTGGGCTGTCATGTCCAAACGGGTTTGCGCCACACAATTGCATCATGGTAACTGGCAGAATCGGACTCCAAAACCACCAATGACTAGGCCTCCAACAGTCTAGATGCAGCTGTTAGCATTAGCAGCAGCATCTAGAGGGTTAAATAGACAGTATAAGACCTAGCTCCATGCCAGCTACTTTCAGCAGCTGTTTATTGCTAAAAGTAACCAGCAGCCATTGGGTATGGAGTGGGCTTGGCTCCCAACCCCTCTTCCTAATTTCATGTTATGTTATTTTCACCATGCAGGTGGCGCACACCTCTCAATAAATCCAGCTGATCTGTGGCTGCCTGTGCATCCAGCACTTAAAACTAAGCCAGCTCTGAACTGGCTTAGATTTTTGCTACATTTGCTGTTGCAAATTGATCTAAAGTTGCATGTGAGCACCTTCATGAAAAGCTGCCATGCCACCTTTCTGCCCCCTTGGTGAGGGCTGAGTATTTAAATATTTTTTTCTAAAGTGGCACATTTTTGTGAAAAAAAAATAATAATTGTGCAAAATCTGCGAATTTTTTACAAAAAATATGCCAACTTAGTATTGTATTTTTCGCCCTATAAGACGCACCGGCATATAAGACACACCCAATTTTAAAGGTGCAAAATCTAGAAAAAAAAAGATTCTGAACCAAATATAATGTAAAGTACAGGACAGTGATCTTCAACCTGCGGACCTCCAGATATTGCAAAACTACCACTCCCGGCAGCCGTTGGAATTTTTTTGTGCGTACGCCATTGACCGTGTGGTTTAATTATTGATATATTTTTATAGTTCGGACATTTCCGCACGGGCTGATACCACACGTTTATTTTTATTTTTCTTTACCCAGTTTTTTTTATGGGAAAAGGGGGGTGATTCAAACTTTTATTAGGGAAGGGGTTAAATGACTTTTAACTTTTTTTTTCCACTTTTTTTTGCAGTGTTATAGCTCCCATAGGAACCTATAACACTGCACACACTGATCTTTTACTCAGGCTTGGAGCAATCAAAAGCCGATCGGACGCCACAGAGCAAGGTAAGGGGGTCTTCGCTCGCATCCTAGCTGATCGGGACATCGCGATTTTATCACGATAATCCCGATCAGCTCGACTGAGCTGCCAGGAAGCGTTTACTTTCATTTCAACTTTGATCGCCGCGTCTAAAGGGTTAATAGTGTGCGGCACAATGATCGTTGCCACACGCTATAAGCCCAGGGTCCCAGCTATCATTAACGATAACCGGGACCGACCCCGTTTTAAACACCGGGACCAGGCGTTGGGCGTACAGGTACGCCCTACGTCCTGAAGGAGTTAATACAACCCCCAGTTTGGGAGAAAATGTTGCTTTTGCCTAGACAATGCCTTTAAATGCCCTCTAAAGGACCGAAACCAGTATTTAAATACTTTCAGATCCTGCAGTCGACTTTGATCGTGGGATCAAAATAGTTAATGTCGGACAATGGCTTATAGGGAGAGGCTTATTTATCTTTATTACAACATTTTTTTCATTATGTTTTTTTTCGATTCATCTTTTGATTGCAAACACTGTTCAATGCTGTGCAATAGCATAGCATTGATTAGTGTTATTGTCGCTCTGCTCACACAGGCTGCTGAGGCTTCATGAAGGCAATTAAAGGACCTTCAGCCAACATGTCAGCTGATCTGGGCCATACAATCACACTGGTGGGATCCTGACCAGCCCCCCTGAATGATAGTGTTGAGCGCAAATATTTGAATAGCGAATTTTATAATCGCGAATATTGGCACTTTGCGATTTCGCAGATACTTAGAATAAAGCTAAATATATATGTTACGCCTAGCGCTCCGGGTCCCCGCTCCTCCCCGGAGCGCTCACGGCGTCTTTCTCCCTGCAGCTCCCCGGTCAGTCCCGCTGACCGGGAGCGCTGCACTGTCATGGCCGTTGGGGATGCGATTCGCACAGCGGGACGCGCCCGCTCGCGAATCGCATCCCAGGTCACTTACCCGTTCCCGTCCCCTGCTGTCATGTGCTGGCGCGCGCGGCTCCGCTCTCTAGGGCGCGCGCGCGCCAGCTCCCTGAGACTTAAAGGGCCAGTGCACCAATGATTGGTGCCTGGCCCAATCAGCTTAATTGGCTTCCACCTGGTCCCTGACTATATCTAACCTCCTCCCATGCACTCCCTTGCCGGATCTTGTTGCCCTTGTGCCTAGTGAAAGCGTTTTGTGTGTCTAAAGCCTGTGTACCAGAACTTCTGCTATCCACCCTGACTACGAACCTTGCCGCCTGCCCCCGACCTTCTGCTACGTCCGACCTTGCTTCTGTCTACTCCCTTGTACCTCGCCTATCATCAGCAGCCAGAGAGGTGAGCCGTTGCTAGTGGATACGACCTGGTCACTACCGCCGCAGCAAGACCATCCCGCTTTGCGGCGGGCTCTGGTGAAAACCAGTAGTGACTTAGAACCGGTCCACTAGCGCGGTCCTCGCCAATCCCTCTCTGGCACAGAGGATCCACTACCTGCTAGCCGGCATCGTGACAGTAGATCCGGCCATGGATCCCGCTGAGGTCCCTCTGCCTTATATCTCTGATATCACCACGGTGGTCGCCCAGCAATCCCGACAGATCGCCCATCTAACCCACCAGCTGTCGGAAATGTCCACCATTGTGCACCAACTTCAGTCGCAACTTCAGCAGCAATCATCTCCTCCGCCAGCTCCTGCACCCCTTCCGCAGCGAGTGGCCACTCCTAGCCTCCGCCTGTCCTTGCCGGACAAATTTAATGGGGACTCTAAGTATTGCCGTGGCTTCCTTTCGCAATGTTCCCTGCACATGGAGATGATGTCGGACCAGTTTCCTACTGAAAGGTCTAAGGTGGCTTTCGTAGTCAGCCTTCTGTCTGGAAAAGCTCTGTCATGGGCCACACCGCTCTGGGACCGCAATGACCCCGTCACTGCCTCTGTACACTCCTTCTTCTCGGAAATTCGAAGTGTCTTTGAGGAACCTGCCCGAGCCTCTTCTGCTGAGACTGCCCTGCTGAACCTGGTCCAGGGTAATTCTTCCGTTGGCGAGTACGCCATACAATTCCGTACTCTTGCTTCTGAACTATCCTGGAATAATGAGGCCCTCTGCGCGACCTTTAAAAAAGGCCTATCCAGCAACATTAAAGATGTTCTGGCCGCACGAGAAACTCCTGCTAACCTGCATGAACTCATTCATCTAGCCACTCGCATTGACATGCGTTTTTCTGAGAGACATCAAGAGCTCCGCCAGGAAAAAGACTTAGATCTCTGGACACCTCTCCCACAGTCTCCACTGCAATCTGCGCCTAGGCCTCCCGCCGAGGAAGCCATGCAAGTGGATCGGTCTCGCCTGACCCTGGAAGAGAGGAATCGCCGTAAGGAAGAGAATCTTTGTCTGTACTGTGCCAGTACCGAACATTTTTTGGTGGATTGCCCTATCCGTCCTCCACGTCTGGGAAACGCACGCTCGCACCCAGCTCTCGTGGGTGTGGCGTCTCTTGATGCTAAGTCGGCTTCTCCACGTCTCACGGTGCCTGTACGGATTTCTACTTCAGCCAGCTCTTCCCTCTCAGCCGTGGCCTGCCTGGACTCTGGTGCTTCTGGGAATTTTATTCGGGAGTCCTTGGTGAATAAATTCCGCATTCCGGTGACCCGTCTTGTCAAGCCACTCCACATTTCCGCGGTCAACGGAGCCAGGTTGGATTGCACCGTGCGTTACCGCACGGAGCCCCTCCTGATGTGCATCGGACCTCATCACGAGAAAATTGAATTTTTGGTCCTTCCCAATTGCACTTCCGAAATTCTCCTTGGACTACCCTGGCTTCTACACCATTCCCCAACCCTGGACTGGTCCACTGGGGAGATCAAGAGTTGGGGTCCCTCTTGTTCCAAGGACTGCCTTAAACCAGTTCCCAGTACTCCCTGCCGTGACCCTGTGGTTCCTCCTGTATCCGGTCCCCCTAAGGTCGTTAGGGACTCTGCCTGCCACAGAAAATGCCTCTCCCCCCCTCCCAGTCCCTTCAGGCAAGCCTCTGTGTCCCCTCATGGCTCCCGTCCTTGTGTCTCCCTGCCCCGTGCCAAGCTTCACCCTCTGCCCTCCCTCCCCATTCCTACTCCTGCTGTACTGCCTGTCATTGAGGAAACCATCCATTCCTTCCCGGTGTCCTCATCCCAGGGGAGGCAGTCACCGGACAAAAAAAAGGGGAGACCTAAGGGGGGGGGTACTGTTACGCCTAGCGCTCCGGGTCCCTGCTCCTCCCCGGAGCGCTCACGGCGTCTTTCTCCCTGCAGCTCCCCGGTCAGTCCCGCTGACCGGGAGCGCTGCACTGTCATGGCCGTTGGGGATGCGATTCGCACAGCGGGACGCGCCCGCTCGCGAATCGCATCCCAGGTCACTTACCCGTTCCCGTCCCCTGCTGTCATGTGCTGGCGCGCGCGGCTCCGCTCTCTAGGGCGCGCGCGCGCCAGCTCCCTGAGACTTAAAGGGCCAGTGCACCAATGATTGGTGCCTGGCCCAATCAGCTTAATTGGCTTCCACCTGGTCCCTGACTATATCTAACCTCCTCCCATGCACTCCCTTGCCGGATCTTGTTGCCCTTGTGCCTAGTGAAAGCGTTTTGTGTGTCTAAAGCCTGTGTACCAGAACTTCTGCTATCCACCCTGACTACGAACCTTGCCGCCTGCCCCCGACCTTCTGCTACGTCCGACCTTGCTTCTGTCTACTCCCTTGTACCTCGCCTATCATCAGCAGCCAGAGAGGTGAGCCGTTGCTAGTGGATACGACCTGGTCACTACCGCCGCAGCAAGACCATCCCGCTTTGCGGCGGGCTCTGGTGAAAACCAGTAGTGACTTAGAACCGGTCCACTAGCGCGGTCCTCGCCAATCCCTCTCTGGCACAGAGGATCCACTACCTGCTAGCCGGCATCGTGACAATATATATATATATAAATATATATATATATATATTTTTTTTTTTTTCACAGTACACATCACAATGATGTTCACTGTGTAAATAAAAAGTGATCATCCCTACCTGCTTCCAACTTGTGGTCCAAAGAAGGCGAATATGAAAACATTTGCGAATATCGGCAATTCCAGAGGACACTGATCCCTCCTTCTTTTAGCTTGTGGGCCAGTGAGAAGGATGCAAATACATTTGTCAGAGGTTAGCAACATCCCTAGCAACTAATAGGAAAGTAGTTAGTTGAAAGATACAGTTGCGCATGCGCATTTTGCGGATTTCATTATGAATTTCTAATGAAGAAAAAGTGAATGAATATGCGAAATTCTTGAATATAGGACAAATATTCGTCCATATATTTGCCAGATATCGCAAATTCAATTATGGCCTATGTCGTTCATAACTACTGAAGAACCGGAAAACAGTATTTTAACGCTTTCAGATCCCTCGATTGACTTTGATCGCAGGATCAAAAGAGTTAATGGTGGACAATGGCTAATTGGGAGGGGCTTATTATTAATATTTATTACAACATTTTTTAAATACATTTTTTCACAATTTTTTCGTCTCCATAGGGCACAATTACATACAAAATCTCGATTGCAAACACTGTGCAATGCTATGCCATAGGTATAGCATTGATCAGTGTTATTATTGCTCTACTTATACAGTCTGCTGTGGCTGCATGAAGGCAGGTAAGGGACCCCCATCCAACATGTCAGCTGAATCCCTGCAACCACACTGTGAACCTAACATCCTAAGGGTATGTTCCCACTGCAGATTTCTTACAGAATTCAGTGAGTAGAATTCCATGTAGTGAACAGTACCATCAGTGTGAATGGATTTTCTGCGAGACTCGTTCACACTGAGGAATTTCAGCAGCGGACAATTCTGCCGCTGAAATTGTCCAGCGCAAAGAAAGAACATGTTCATTCTTTGCACGGAAGTCCTCGGGCACTTCATAGCCATCAATGGTCACTGCGCAGTGTCGCGCAGTCCTACCACAAAGGTATTTTCGGCGGCGGCTGCCAGATGGAATCTCCGCTCGAACGTGAATGTACCCTTTAATGCTTTAAGGGGGTACACCAGTGAAAAACAATTTTTTTTAAATCATCTGGTGCCAGAAAGTTAAACAGATATGTAAATGACTTCTATTTAAAAATCTTAACCCTCCCAGTACTTATCAGCTGCTGTATGGTCCACAGGAAGTACTTTTCTTTTTAAATTTCTTTGCTGTCTGACCACAATGCTCTCTGCTGACACCTCTGTCTTCCTCAGGAACTGTCAAGAGCAGGAAAGGTTTGCTATGGTGATTTGCTCCTGCTCTGGACAGTTCCTGAGACAGACAGAGGTGTCAGCAGAGAGCATTGTGGTCAGACAGAAAATAATTTTTAAAGAGATAAGAATTTAAAAAGAAAGAATTATGAGATTGAAAGGGTTAATGCAGAACATCGGTGTGTGATCTCCATTGCCCAGCACTAGCGGTGAGTCCACTGCCTCTGAAGCGAGTGCAGATCCTTATATATAAATAAATATATATAGTGCTGGCCAACTTATTCTTTGGTTGTATTACACATACGGGGGAGTGGCTACCTCCATGTTGGCTCTTGCACCCCACCCACCTCTATTAGGTGTATATAAGGTGCCTTGGATGTTTCAGACCTTGCAATGCCTGCTGTACTGTTCACACAGAGGCATATTCATAGTGTAGGGTCCGTCCCAGAATGAGGTCACCTTACCGTGGTGGGACGGTCCACGCTGTTTGGCGCCAAATTTGCAAGCTAAGTACCTCATAATTTCATAGTTTCATATTTTCATTTATTGCACTACAGCTGTATAGCTTTTCATGTTCTATCTATATACTCATGTTTTATTTATATCTTTGTGCTAGCAGTGTGCTGCTGTATTCTCCTGTTGCTGTATATTTAGCCCAGCAGCCTGCACCTGTAAGCCAGGTCTTTACAATAGTTTGGAATCAATAGTGCTGGCCAACTTATTCTTTGGTTGTATTACACATACGGGGGAGTGGCTACCTCCATGTTGACTCCGGCACCTCACCCACCTCTATTAGGTGTATATAAGGTGCCTTGGATGTTTCAGACCTTGCAATGCCTGTTGTACTGTTCACACAGAGGCATATTTATAGTGTAGGGTCCGTCCCAGAATGAGGTCACCTTACCGTGGTGGGATGGTCCACGCTATTTGGTGCCAAAGCTAAGTACCTCATAATTTCTGTTTCATATTTTCATTTATTGCACTACAGCTCTATATACTCATGTTTTATCTATATACTCATGCTTCATCTATATCTTTGTGCTAGCAGTGTGCTGCTGTATTCTCCTGTTGCTATCTATATATATATATATATATATATATATATATATATATACGTCATTTTGTGTTAACGCATTCCCACCCACGATGTAAATACACATCATAATAAGCGAATGGGTTAATAATTGTATAGCCATCGACAAATTCTCAGATTCAATTGTTCTCCAGCACAAAAACATTGCGTCAGCTGCATTTGTACGGCTGCCGTGTTACAAACACTGGCAGCGTTCCTCACTACGAAACAGACACAAATTTGTCTAAATGTTTCACAACCATCTCTCCCAGTAACATCAGAGATTTACTATATTTGTCTGAATGAATGTGAAAGCCGGGGGAACGAGGGTCAGAGATTACATATTTGTACACAGTGAAGTTGCTGCATCATTTTTTCCATTAGGCGGAAGGAGGAGTCTCACTTTATGCAGTTTTCATTTCTAACTTGTTAAAAAAAAAAAAACACTTCCTTGCTCAGACATTTTAATCTTCTGGTTCTCAAACAAGAATTTCCACATGCTATCTCCAATCTCACATTTGCGCTGAAAGGAAGGCTTTGTAGAAAGGCTCAGAAATGCCTGAGAGGTTTACAGTGGTAAAATGGTGAAATCCTTGGCAGGTGACGGAACGTATTGTATGTTAAAGATCCTGGATGGGGTTATCCAGTTTTTTCCTGGATAACCCCCATCCAGGAAAAAACTTATATATATATATATATATATATATATATATATATATATATATATATATGTATATCAACTGGCTCCAGATTTGAAAATTACTTCTATTAAAAAATCTTAATCCTTTCAGTACTTATTATCTGCTGAAGTTGAGTTGTTCTTTTCTGTCTAAGTGCTCTCTGATGACACGTGTCTGGGGAACTGTCCAGAGTAGAAGCAAATCCCCATAGCAAACCTCTTCTACTCTGTGCAGTTCCTGAGACAAGCAGAGATGTCAGCAGAGAGCACTGTTGCCAGACAGAAAAGAACAACTCAACTTCAGCAGCTGATAATTATTGGAAGGAGTAAGATTTTTTAATAGAAGTAATTTACAAATCTGTTTAACTTTCCGGAGCCAGTTGATATATAACATTTTTTTTTTTTTCCTGGAATACCCTTTTAACGTGCGGCGTGCAGGACCAAGTCATCCTATGACCCAGGAAATGTTTTAGAACATATTATAATTAAATCCTAGTTTTAAATATACATTTGTACTAAAATGGGTAGACAATGCTAGGAGAGCCTTATATAAACTGAACACAACTTAGCCATACAGTTGGTAGTGTACTTCAACATATATAAGAAAAAAGATCTAATTGTATACTGTATGGCAGTGGTCTTCAACCTGCAGACCTTCAGATGTTGCAAAACTACAACTCTCAGCATGCCTGGACAGCCATTGGCTGTCCGGGCATGTTGGGAGTTGTAGTTGTTACGCCGAGCGCTCCGGGTCCCTGCTCCTCCCCGGAGCGCTCACGGCGTTCACTTCTGTGCAGCGCCCCGGTCAGACCCGCTGACCGGGAGCGTTGCACTACTGTCTCCGGCGGGGATGCGAATTGCGTAGCGGGACGCCCCCGCCCGCGGCTCGCATCCCAGTCTCCTCACCTGCCCCGTCCTCCGTCCGCTCAGTCCCGGCGCGCGCGGCCCCGCTCCCTAGGGCGCGCGCGCACCGGCTCTCTGAGATTTAAAAGGCCAGTGCGCCATTGATTGGCGCCTGGCCCAATCAGTACCTGCACCTGTGTCCAAGCTTATTTAAACCCACTTCCCCTTCCTGTCCTGGCCAGATCTTGTTGCCTTGTGCAAGTGAAAGCGTTTTTGTGTATGTTCCTAGCCTGTGTTCCAGACCTTCTGCTGTTGCCCCTGACTACGACCCTTGCTGCCTGCCCTGACCTTCTGCTACGTCCGACCTTGCTCTTGCCTTGTCCTTCTGTACCACGCCAGTCTCAGCAGTCAGTGAGGTTGAGCCGCTACCGGTGGACACGACCTGGTTGCTACCGCCGCAGCAAGACCATCGGCGGGCTCTGGCGAATACCAGTAGCAACTTAGAACCGGTCCACCGGTACGGTCCACACCAATCCCTCACTGACACAGAGGATCCACCACCAGCCTGCCGAATCCTGACAGTAGATCTGGCCATGGATCCTGCTGAGGTGCCGCTGCCAAGTCTCGCTGACCTATCCACGGTGGTCGCCCAGCAATCCCAACAGATCGCCCAACAAGGACAGCAGCTGTCGCAGTTGTCTGCCATGCCTCAGCAACTTCTGCCACAGCTACAGCAACCATCTCCTGCGCCAGCTCCTGCATCTCCTCCACAGCGAGTGGCCGCTCCTAGCCTCCGCCTGTCCCTGCCGGACAAATTTGATGGGGACTCTACAGTTGGATATGATGTCAGACCAATTTCCCACAGAACGGTCTAAGGTGGCTTTTGTGGTTAGTCTCCTGTCTGGAAAGGCCTTGTCATGGGCCACACCGCTCTGGGACCGCAATGATCCTGTCACTGCCACTGTCCAGTCCTTCTTCGCTGAAGTTCGTAGTATCTTCGAGGAGCCAGCCCGGGCCTCCTCTGCTGAGACTGCTTTGCTGAACCTAGTCCAAGGAAGTTCTTCTGTGGGCGAATACGCCATCCAATTTTGTACCCTCGCCTCTGAGCTAGCCTGGAACAATGAGGCCCTCTGCGCAACCTTCAAGAAAGGCTTATCCAGCAACATCAAAGATTTATTGGCCGCACGAGAAATTCCTGTTAACCTGTCTGAACTTATCCATTTGGCCACCCGCATTGACATGCGTTTTTCTGAAAGACACCAGGAGCTCCGCCAGGAAAAGGACCTTGATCTCTGGGCACCTCTCTCCCAGAATCCTTTGCAATCTACCCCTGTGCCTCCCGCCGAGGAGGCTATGCAAGTGGATCGGTCTCCCCTGACCCATGAAGAGAGGTCTCGTCGCAGAGATGAAAATTTATGCCTGTACTGCGCTAGTACCGAACATTTACTAGTGGACTGCCCTATCAGTCCCCCGCGTCTGGGAAACGCACGTACGCACCCTGTTCATGTGGGAGTGGTGTCTCTTGGTGTGAATTCTGCTTCTCCACGTCTCACTGTGCCTGTGCGGATTTCTCCTTCCGCCAACTCATCATTCTCAGCTGTGGCCTTCTTGGACTCTGGTTCTGCAGGAAATTTTATTTTGGCCTCTTTTGTTAATAGGTTCAGCATCCCCGTAACCCGTCTCGTCAAACCGCTCTCTATCTCTTCTGTTAACGGAGAAAAATTGGACTGCACTGTGCGCTACCGCACTGAACCCCTGCCCATGAGCATTGGACTTCACCATGAAAAAATTGAATTTTTTGTTCTGCCTAACTGCACCTCTGAAGTTCTTCTCGGCCTGCCGTGGCTCAAACGTCATGCTCCCACCCTCGACTGGACCACCGGGGAGATCAAAAATTGGGGTCCTTCTTGTCACAAACAATGCCTCACATCTGCTCCCACTTGTCTAACCCCTGAAGTTCCACCTTTACCGGGCCCTCCCAAGGCTTACCAGGGCTTTTCTGATCTTTTCTGCAAAAAGCAAGCAGAGATCTTACCTCCTTATTGCCTCCTTCCTGGTACCACTCTGCCCCGTGGCAAGCTTCACCCTCTGCCCCCTCCCCATTCCCACTTCTTCTGGAGTTCCTGCTGTAGATGAAGTAACCCAGGACTTCTCCGTTATCTGGAAGGAGACTCAAGAGTCGCTCCCACTGGCCTCGTCTTGTATGAACGGACAAGCAGATAAAAAGAGGGGGAGACCGAAGGGGGGGGTACTGTTACACTGAGCGCTCCGGGTCCCTGCTCCTCCCCGGAGCGCTCACGGCGTTCACCTCCGTGCAGCGCCCCGGTCAGACCCGCTGACCGGGAGCGCTGCACTACCGTCCCCGGCGGGGATGCAAACCGCGTAGCGGGACGCCCCCGTCCGCGACTCGCATCCCAGTCTCCTCACCTGCCCCGTCCTCCGTCCGCTCAGTCCCGGTGCGCGCGGCCCCGCTCCCTAGGGTGCGCGCGCCGGGTCTCTGAGATTTAAAGGGCCAGTGCGCCATTGATTGGCGCCTGGCCCAATCAGTACCTGCACCTGTGTCCAGGCTTATTTAAACCCACTTCCCTTTCCTGTCCTGGCCGGATCTTGTTGCCTTGTGCAAGTGAAAGCGTTTTTGTGTATGTTCCTAGCCTGTGTTCCAGACCTTCTGCTGTTGCCCCTGACTACGACTCTTGCTGCCTGCCCTGACCTTCTTCTACGTCTGACCTTGCTCTTGCCTTGTCCTTCTGTACCACGCCAGTCTCAGCAGTCAGTGAGGTTGAGCCGCTACCGGAGGACACGACCTGGTTGCTACCGCCGCAGCAAGACCATCCAGCTTTGTGGCGGGCTCTGGCGAATACCAGTAGCAACTTAGAACCGGTACACGGGTACGGTCCACGCCAATCCCTCAATGACACAGAGGATCCACCACCAGCCTGCCGAATCCTGACAGTAGTTTTGCAACATCTGGAGGTCCGCAGGTTGAAGACCACTAATGTATAGCATTGATTACCAAAGTGGTGTTGCAAAACTACAACTCCCAGCATGCCCGGACAGCCAACGGCTTGAGGACTTGAACAAACAATCGCCCACGTTAGAATTAGCGCTTAAATTATGAGAAATTAGAGATAAGATACATACATATTTTTATGATGATTATGCACAACAAATTGGTAAACTGAAGTCCCGATACTAAGCATATGATAATAAAGTGGGGAAACTACTAGCCTCTCAACTAAAGATTAAAGGGGTATTCCAGGCAAAACCTTTATATATATATATATATATATATATATATATATATATCTCAACTGGCTCCGTAAAGTTAAACAGATTTGTAAATTACTTCTATTAAAAAATCTTAATCCTTCCAATAGTTATTAGCTTCTGAAGTTTTCTGTCTAACTGCTCAATGATGATGTCACGTCCCGGGAGCTGTGCATGATGGGAGAATATCCCCATAGGAGCTGCACAGCTCCTGGGACGTGAGTCATCAGAGAGCAGTTAGACAGAAAACAACAACTCAACTTCAGAAGCTAATAACTATTGGAAGGATTAAGATTTTTGAATAGAAGTAATTTACAAATCTGTTTAACTTTCCGGAGCCAGTTGATATATAAAAAAAAAGTTTTGGCCTGGAATACCCCTTTAAACATACAAAATCAAGAATCCCTTACCTTTGGGATTCTACGTCTACCTATAAAAGATACCATCCGGCTGATATTGCTTACTCCTTTAAGTAGTATTATTCAGATCTTTATAACCTTTCAGTAGACGCTAATATTTTACAACCTATAGATTCAGATATACAAGATTTCTTGTATAAGCTATCCCTCCCAGGTCTTTCACAATCACAAATATCTTTCCATAAAGGGTTACTCCGCTCCCCAGCATCCAGAACATTTTGTTCCTGAATGCTATGTGCGGGCTTCTGTGTTCATGCCCGCCCCCTCGTGACGTCACGGCCTGCCCCCTCAATAAAAGTCTATGGGAAGGGGGTGCGACGGCCGTCACGCCCCCTCACATTGACTTGCATGGAGGAGGCGGGACCTGACGTCACATGGCGGGGCGTGATGTCAGGAGGGGGGGCGTGAACATGGAAGCCCACACTTAGCGTTCAGGAACTCAATGTTCCGGACGCTGGGGAGCGGAGCAACCCTTTATTCTCCTATCTCCTTAGATACGGGTTATTAAATCTTCACCTCTAGATAAAGCTCCTGGCCCTGATGAGCTTACATCTATTTATTACAAAAATTCTCTTCTATTTTAGCACCACATGCAATGGCTTTTTTTTATTGAGATGAGGTCACATGGTACTCTTCCACAAGAAAACCTAGAAGCTTTAATAATGACTCTTCAGAAACCCAGGAAAATTCTCGATAGACCTGGCAATTTCCGTCCAATATCTTTATTGAATTTGGACGTGAAAAATGTATGCTTCTTTATTGGCTAACCGTTTGACATCTGTCCTTCCGTGTTTGGTGGCTGTTACAGTTTGCGCTCTGGCCGCACATGTCAGCCACGAGCGCATTGTCTCTGCTCCCAGCGGGGCCGGGATTCGCATCACGGGACACGCCTGCATGCGAATTCCAGCCTGTCACTTACCTGCTTCCTCTGAATCCTCTACTACTGTGCTTCTGCCCCGGCACGCATGTCCCCATCCCGTAGGGTGCGCGCACGCCGGAGCTTTAAAATTTAAAGGGCCAGTGCACCCATAATTATCACTCACACCTGACACTATTCTTTAAAGTCCCTGCCCCTCCCCCAATTCTCTGCTGGATCTTCAGAGCAATTTGCCTGAGAGAAAGTGTTCTCATTGCCTGTTTTGCCATTCCTGTGTATCCAGACCTTCCTGCTACGTTTTTTTACTACGAACCTTTGCCACCTGCCTTGACCCTCTGCTACTACGCTACAGCCTCATCCTTCGGTGCCTCGCCTTGCCCAGTTACCTGTGTGATCGAGCCTTGTCGGGGGTAGCGACCTGGGTGTCGCCTACCACAGCAAGCCCGTCCTGCCTTGCGGCGGGCTCTGGTGAAGACCAGCGGCACCTTAGACTCCGCTTCCCAATACGGTCCGAGTCATCAGCCACACTGGTGGAGGATCCACTTCCAGCTTCGTGACAGCCTACATTCAGGTGCGTGACAGTGGGAACGGACCAGGTTGGCTTCATTAGAGGCCGTCAAGCCTTTGAAAATACACACTGGATAATTAACCTACTTTATCATATAGTAGTGTAAGGATTCCTCCTTGGGGATAGCTCTCGGATCATCCTGGTCACTTGCCACGGGACACGTTCCTCACAATAACACAGCAGACCACAGTTCCTCATACAAGTCTGGCTCCTTGCCAGCTTTATTTCCACAGGTTGCTGGTAAAAACAAAACATAAACAGGAACAAAATAAAGTCCTAGACCGTCTGGTCGCTGACTACACATGTAAGCATGCCCTGACTACGAACTGGTGAGCTACCCTCATCCAGTTAAAACCTGTGCCACCTGCAACCTGTTTTACTACCAATTCACACCCAAACTTGGACCACTCGCAGCGCCTTCTGCGTGTTACCTAAACAGGGCCCGTGTGTCTCCCCCTCTAACAGCCAGCATACTGTTTCCAAGGGAGAGCACAGATTAGACTGAGTCTCAATCTTATATACACCTCCCTTCCCTGCTGCCTCATTACTTAAGAAGCAGGAGAGATATTCTTCAGGGTGAGCAAAGGAAATACACTCTTTCCTTGCCACCTTATCACAATAGTCATAAAATCCCTTATGTTTTCCTGTCCCTGGATGCCAAGAAGGTATTTGACCATATTCATTGATCATTTGCCTTCTCGGTGCTCCGGGGTAAGGGATTCGAGGGGACCATTTTACAGGCAATTCAGGCTCTATAGTGCTAAGATCTTTTCTAACGGTGTACTGTCCGGAAGCTTCCCAATTTCAAATGGGACCCGCCAGGGCTGCCCCCCTATATCCTTTAATTTTTGTTCTATGCATGACGACAAAATTAAGGGTATTTCCATTGGCCCTACTTCGCATTTGATTTCATTATAAGCGGATGAGGTAATTTTAACTATGGAGAGAACGGAGCAATCCCTGGCGGAGTCAATGTAGCTTTTGGAAACTTTCGGACAGACATCCAACTATAAATAAAATTCTTTAAAGTCACAAGCCCTAACATTTCATATGCCTTTAGAGGCAGTAGTAACATTAAAGTCGAAATTCTCTTTTGACTGGAAAACAGACTATCTTGCATATTTAGGGGTTAAAATCCCACATACCTTCTCTGCAATCTACAGTGCATAGTGAAAGAAAGTATTCGGCCCCCTTGAAATTTTTTACCTTTTGCCACATTTCAGGCTTCAAACATAAAGATTTAAAACTGTAATTTTTTGTGAAGAATCAACAACAAGTGGGACACAATCATAAAGTGGAACAAAATGTATTGGATATTTCAAACATAAAAAAAAATAAAAATGCGGAAAAATTGGGCATGCAAATTTATTCAGCCCCCTTAAGTTAATACTTTGTAGCGCCACCTTTTGCTGCGATTACAGCTGTAAGTCGCTTGGGGTATGTCTCTATGAGTTTTGCACATCGAGAGACTGAAATTTTTGCCCATTCCTCCTTGCAAAACAGCTGGAGCTCAGTTAGGTTGGATGGAGAGCGTTTGTAAACAGCAGTTTTCAGTTCTTTCCACAGATTCTCGATTGGATTCAGGTCTGGACTTTGACTTCGCCAGTCTTCTCCTTGTATGAGCTGAAAGTTTAGAGGGACGGCCAGGTCTTCCTAGATTTGCAGTGGTCTGATACTCCTTCCATTTCAATATTATTGCTTGCACAGTGCACCTTGGGATGTTTAAAGCTTGGGAAATCTTTTTGTATCCAAATCCGGCTTTAAACTTCTCCAGAACAGTATCTCGGGTCTGCTTGGTGTGTTCCTTGTTCTTCATGATGCTCTCTGCGCTTTAAACAGACCTCTGAGACTATCACAGTGCAGGTGCATTTATACGGAGACTTGATTACACACAGATGGATTCTATTTATCATCATTAGTCATTTAGGTCAACATTGGATCATTCAGAGATCCTCACTGAACTTCTGGAGAGAGTTTGCTGCACTCAAAGTAAAGGGGCTGAATAATTTTGCACGCCCAATTTTTCCGTTTTTTATTTGTTAACGAAGTTTGAAATATCCAATAAATTTCGTTCCACTTCATGATTGTGTCCCACTTGTTGATGATTTTTCACAAAAAATAACAGTTTTATATCTTTATGTTTGAAGCCTGAAATGTGGCAAAAGGTCGAAAAGTTCAAGGGGGACAAATACTTTCACTATGCACTGTATGCTGTTAACCAGATGCCATTCATACAGACGTTTGGAAGGGAAGTGGAGTTTTTGGGGAAAATTGAGGTATCATGGCTGGGAAGAATAGCCTCATATAAAATGATGGTTTTATTGAAACTGTTATATCTTAAAAGGACCTTGCCCATTTCTCTACCCAGTTCCTTTTTTAAGCATCTTACCCAATTGATGTCTACATATATTGGAAAGGTGAATGGAAACAAATTTCTATGTGTTATGATTCGGCTGGCTGGAGGTGGATCCTCTGTGTCAGCGAGGGATTGGCGTGGACCGTGTCGGTGGACCGGTTCTAGGTTGCTACTGGTATTCACCAGAGCCCGCCGCAAAGCGGAATGGTCTTGCTGCGGCGGTAGCAACCAGATCGTATCCACCGGCAACGGCTCAACCTCGCTGACTGCTGAGAAGACGTGGGACAGAAGGACTAGACAGAGGCGAGGTCAGACGTAGCAGAAGGTCGGGGCAGGCGGCAAGGTTCGTAGTCAATAGAGATAGCAAGAGGTCAGAAGCACTGGTAAGGCAAACACTGTAAACGCTTTCTCTATGCACAATGGCAACAAGATCCGGCAAGGAAGGGAAGGGGAAGTGATGTTATATGGACGTGGAGCAGGTGGAAGCTAATTAGACTGTTTGGGCCAGGCACCAATCATTGGTGCACTGGCCCTTTAAACCTTAGAGAGCTGGCGCGCGTGCGCCCTAAGGAGCGGAGCCGCGCGCGCCAGGACGTGACAGCCGGGGACCAGGAAAGGTGAGTAACTTGGGATGCGATTCGCGAGCCTGGCGCGTCCCGCTATGCAAATCGCATCCCTGCCGGCAGCGAGTCTGACCGGGGCGCTGCAGAGAGAGGAACGCCGCGAGCACTCCGGGGAGGAGCAGGGACCCGGAGCGCTCGGCGTAACATCAGTTTCCTGTATTTTGTTACAAGTCATGTTCCAGTTGCAAGTTCCATCATCTGAGACATCTTGGCCGTGTGTACAGTGATCATGAGGCTGTATGAAGCTTGAAGGGTTCTTCCAAAAGATAACCTCCAGTCTACACTGTGAAGGCAGGTGCTCAAGGTGAATATTATCTATTCAGAGGAGAAGAAAGCTAAACAATCATATCTGTGCTTACACTAATCTCTTCAGTGACCTGCAATCAGAGTTGGTGTTGTTGTGGCTGTGTGAGTAAAAAGTATTTTCGCCACAGTAAGTAAACCTGTGTGGGCCCCGCACAGTAGAGTTTGAACTAACTGGACTGTATCCTTTAGCAACTATATTCCCTCTAACTAGGGGGACAACTTTTTTGACAAAAGATTGCTTGGGTACAAAAAGGAACATTTGGTGATCTACACCGCGGTGTTGTGTGACATTGCTATCTACATTCCTGAAGGACTACCAAACTCAACTAGTCTGAATTACTACGTCCCCTGTGTTCTACACCTGCGCAGTAGCCATAGAGGTATGCAGGTGTGGTGTCCCAGTACAGGTACATTGTGTCAAGGTATTGTAGGCCCTGTCAGATTGAGACCTCTAGTGTCCTGGGGGCTCCCCTGCAGGGACTCAACCATTTCTAATGTGTATTTGCACGGTTATAACTTAGCAATTCGTTATTAGGTATCTGTAGCTTTAAGTATGTTACCTAGCAACCTCATGCTCAGTCAGGGTATGTGAGAGTGGAGGACTGAGGGCTAGACTAAACTTTTGTGTAAGGTGTTATATTATGTTATTACTTGTATGTAACTTTATTGTAAATCCTAAAGGGGATACAGACAACTCTATGATCCACAGCTGCCTGGCCTATGGGCTTTAGTTTAGCCTTCCCTTATAAGGGGTGGCATTTCCTGTGTAGAGGAGTTCTGTAGAGGAGTTCTGGTGTGGAGGAGGAGAGGAGTAAAGCAGTTCATTCAATTCAGAGTACAGAGTGGAGTTCAGAGTGAAGAAACAGCAACTCATTTCAGTTCAGAGTACAGAGTGGAGAAATATCAAGCCTTTACTTCAGCCTTGATCAGAGAATTCCTAAAGGACAATTCAATATCTTCCGGCGAAAAGCCACAAATCTACCGACACTTCAGTATGTGACTTTAATCTCAAGCCTAATATAGCGCAGACCTAAAATTCCTAGTCCGCCCGTAAGAGCCAAGCATATATGCAATATCAAGTCCAAGCATTGCAAGCTGTGTGGTCCTCTAGAGACTGTCTGTTAAACCTTTGGGAGACTTTGGTTAAGCGCTGTGGAGATTGTACCACCTATCTTCAAGTTAGTAAAGCCTCCGTTAAACTGCAACCTAGTGTGGAGTCAATTCTTTCCTTGCTAGCCTGTGGGGAGAAGGAGTTCCCCGGACCTGTAGTACCCCGGGAGATACCAAGACTACAGTGGCGTCACATGACATTAAGGGTTAATACCATCCGACCCTGGGTTCATAACCCCCCCAAGAACCAAGTAGCTAACCCCAGCATAGCGGTGGCTGCGGACCTCACCCGTGGCCACCACACAGGCACATCATCACGGCAGCAAAGTAAAGAAAGACCGAGGGCACTGAATGTGTTTTTAATCATTGACATCCCCTTTAATGTCTTCAATTACTAAAACAAGGAATCAATTTTGGCACAGTTGCACCAATACTCACAAAAGGGACATGGCATCAGTAAAATGGGCATGGGTTAAAACTTTTAACCACTTAACATTGATCTTTATAAGCAATCAAATAATTTCTCATACATGATTTCATACAGGTCCCCTAGGGGGACTAAAATGTGCAAAAAAAAAAAAATTACTTTGAAAACATATTTCATAAATCCCTCCTTTTCCCATTTATGTAATAAAAAAATTACAGATTTGGTATCGCCATGTGAAGAATTGTCCAAACTATTTAAATATAACTTTATTGATCTTGCTCATTGAACAGTGTAAATGAAAAAATTAGCCCTCATATGGGTCTGTAGGTGGAAAAATAAAAATGTTAAAGAAATTTAAAAGCAAGCAGGAAAAAAAAATTAGATGCAAAAATGAAAATTGTCTGCATCCTTAAAGGGGTACTCCACTGCTTAGCGTTTGGAACAAACTGTTCCGAATGCTGGAGCCGGTACCAAGAGCTCATGATGTCACAGCCCCGCCCCCTCATGACGTCATGTCCCCTCCCATAGACTTGCATTGAGGGGGCGGGGTGTCACATCATGAGGGGGCGGGGCTATGATGTCACAAGCTCCCGGCACCAGCTCCAGCGTTTGGACCAGTTTGTTCCAAATGCTGAGCAGCAGAGTACGCCTTTAAGGGGTTAAGCCAATTAATAATTGGGTAAATCAAAACTAGACAGTCTTTGATTGCACCAGATTTATTAACCAGCTGTCAGAATGTCTAACTAGTTTATACCATGTTAGAATTATATAGTTTTAGTAAATCTGGGCAAATATATATAATATTACATGGAAACTTCTTCCTATTAGTCATATCTGGTTAGAGAATGACTACATTTCTTAGAGTTCTAAAACAACAGCTGGTTTAGCTTTGGGGAATTTTCTTTAAATAGCTCCAAATGTTGGGGCTGAACGTGTTGCTTTCTATTTTAAGTCACTGAAAAATGTTAATCAAAGCATCCTGAAGACAAGATGGCATCTGCCAGAATCGGGAATCATATAACCGTTCTATGTGCAAAATGCAACCGGTAAAAATAAACGTTATCAAGGAAGCTTGATAAATATAGACCTAATACACGCACACTCTTTGTTAGTTTCATGAAAATGTTTTTGTATGTTATCAAAGGAGTAATATCTTCAAATTATGTGTTTAGAGCATGATCAAACCCCCATAGAAAACCTCTCCTGCTCTGGTCAGTTCCTGACATGGGCAGAGGTGTCAGCAAACAAAATATACAACTTCCTCTGTAGTATACAGCAGCTGATAAGTACTGAAAGGGTTACGATTATTAAATAGATGTAATTTACAAATCTGTATACATTTCTGACACTAGTTGATTTGAAAAAAAAATTCTTCTCCAGAATATCAATTCAATTCTTTTAACTCTCGAATGATGGACTAAAGCCTGAATATTATATATTTATCTATATTGATATTTTTTTTTGTGGAAGATAAATGTTTGTCTTTCCGTCCTTCACTCTCACTATACTTATCAAAGGCTTTACTTTTTCTGAGTTTCTATGTGTACTGTTTTAGAGGATTTATCAGCTATTGACCTTGGACTGTCCTTGTCTTTGAGGGTATCCTGACTTCTTGGTCTCTGTTTGTAACTGTGGAAAAGATAAAATAAATTCTCCATATTGGGTATTTGTACAAACACTAGATACAGTGCTGATGCCCATGTTAGGGCTGGTTCACATCACGTTTTCTCCCATACGGGAGCGCATACGGCAGGGGGGAGCTAAAACCTCGTGCTACCGTATACCTTTCTAAGCGCTCCCGTATGTAATTAATTTCAATGAGCCAGCCGGAGTGAAACGTTCGGTCCGGTCAGCTCATTTTTGCGGTGTATGCACTTTGTCCCCAGACCTAAAACTGTGGTCAACCACGGTTTTAGGTCCGGTTGTAAAAGCGCATACGGCACAAAAATGAGCCGACCGAACCGAACGTTTCACTCCGGCCGGCTCATTGAAATGAATTACATACAGGAGCGCATAGAAAGGCATAGGGGAGCGCAAGGTTTTAGCTTCCCCCTGCCGTATGCGCTCCCGTATGGGAGAAAACATGATGTGAACCCAGCCTTAGCTGTGTGGGTTTATTTCTAAATATTTCAATATTTACCCTCATAATAATTATAGGACTGTGGGATTATACCTATATATGTTTTATACCCAAATTTTCTAACTAACTCAGATCATATTCCCTAACTTGCTCACATTGTGTGAGCTCCTGGCAGAAGAAAGTGGGCGTTCCCCAGCAGGCGTGACGTCACTGAAGCCTTCGAGAGCTGTACCTCCCCATGCCCCGCACACACTTCCTGAGTTTGGTCTGCTGCCAGGCCTGAAGGAGACCAAACCAACTGTTTGACTTGCGGAGGGAACAGAACAGAGCCACCTAGTGGCCATTATTTAAATCGCATTAAAAACATATAAAGGTTGAGAATTTCAACAGCAAGATAGCAAAGTATCTTATGATTGCATAAGTAACAGCATATTAAAAGTTTCATTTGGTGACAGGTACTCCTGAACATTTCATACATAATGTACAATTTAACACCTAACCATGTAGGCTTCTTGGGGTATGAGACACCAGAAAACGTCTATAAACTAACATCATATTTGTTGTTCTGTAAGTTTTCACTGGCACATATACTGAATCCCAGAAAAAAGACCTTATGTTTCTTCCCCCATGATGAGCTTAGATGATTGTTGTGTGAAATGTATTGTAGAAATATAAGGGTGTGTTCACACTGAGTAATTCACGAGGAATTTACTTGAGAATTTTCCGTTTCAATAAATTGAACATCTCATCTGGCCATAGACTTTAATGTATTTTCTGCTTTTCAGTTCACACTGCGTAAATTCTGCTTGTGGAATTCCGTTGCAGAATTCATCTCTGCTTGAAGAAAGAGCATGTTCATTCTTCAAGAAGAATCCGCAAGCAGAATCCCATAGAAATCAATAGAATACATTTTTTCGAATTTGAATATGGGCAATGCCGCTCATCACTAGTCTTGTTATCTTAGGGGAATATATTCCCAGGAGGTCTTAGTGAGGGGTGACACAAATGTTACTCCCAGAGGAGCTGGGAGAGCCACCTAGAGACAGCTACTATAACACCTACAAGAAAATGTTGTACCTGTGTACAGAAATTGAAGTTCCTGTACAATAAACACTTACATTTTCTTAAACTTTTAACATACATTTTTATTTACCTGAACAAAACACAAAAAAAATTATCAGGTGCATTCACCTGCGAAATAGGTGCAAATTGGCTGCACGAGAGGACAATATAGTACTAAATGGGTAACCAACAAAGAAGAAGCGGCACTCCCGAATAAGCTGAAGAATCGCTGTGGTTTATTCACCCAGCATGTGAATGGTGCTACATTTCGGTCTTCTCAATGAGACCTTTCTCAAGGGCCTGACCCAAAGCATTATGGTCACATCACATGACCCCATCACATGACCTTGAACCTTGCATAACATAATTCCCTAGTGATTGCATGACCTAAGGTCCTATACATTTATTACACTATGACAAAATATATTAAATATATACATTTTTGAATAGCATTATGAGGCGACTAGGGGTTAACCCACCAGGAGAGCCCTGAAAGCATGGAGGAACTCTGACTGTGGGGACTTACGACAAAGATACGGGACCAAGTCCAGTACCGGGACACCACAGAAGTATTAAAAAAAAATATATATATATATTTAACTAGACAATAGGAAACATTTAGCTCCCTTTATTTTTTTTTAGTAAAAGATGTAAAGAAAAACTATTCTTAAAAAAAAAAAAAAAAAAGGAATCTGATTGTTTGCTATGGTAAACTCCACACCATTGGACATATCCTGACAATAATGCAATAAAAACGAAAACAACAATAATTTTCATTGAAAAAAATATTTATTACATACAGAAAACAAATAATAAAGTTACGAACAAAGTTGCCTACTTGGTTGCAGGAAACTCGTTGGTCCTCACAAGGGATTTTTGCCCGCTTTGCCGGGGATGATCCACTAGTCTCCTGTTGTTTATTAGAGACCTTTATGTAGTAGTCCCTGGTGGACTTTCATCTGGTACGTAGTTCTTTTCTGTAAGATAAAAGTGTATTTTCTTACCTTTTCTGAAGATCCGGAAGCTGGCCCCTTTTTCTTCCAGTGGTTTGCTCTGTACCTCTGCCTCCGCCGTGTTGTGTTCGGTACAAGGGATGTCGGGGGGTGTGTTCTTGCTTCTGTCCTTCCTATCTTCTGACGTCCGAGGCAAATCTTTTCTTCCTGTTTCTTCCGTGGCTCAGCAACGAATCTGCAACAATTTTTTTTTTTTACCAATAAAGTTTTTTTCGTCTAATTGACAAACTGTCTGCGCATGCGCGAGTACGCAAGTGCTACGTTAACAGCGTAGCGTACGTTAGGTCTACGCAAAAAACAGTATAAACAAGGGAGAACCCCTTTAAATAAAACTTTTTAGGTTCATCTATTTAAAATCTTTCATTTAAATGTAAAAAAATATCTTACATTTTTTCAATTGTGAGGCCCTGCAGTGTCGTCAGGCTGTTGCCACTTCCAGGCTGGGTTATTCAGCCTCTATATGGTCTCCTCATGCTGCCGCCACCTCCACACTGTGTCTTTCAGCCACTATATGGTCTCCCGTGCAGCCACCAACTCCAGGCTGTGTTATTCAGCCACTATATGGTCTCCTCCCTCTGCCGCCAACTCCAGCCTGTGTCATTCAGCCACTCTATGGTTTCCTCTTGCTGTCCCAATTCCAGGCTGTGTTATTCTGCCAGATTATGATCTCCTCATACTGCTGCCACCTCCAGGCTGTGGCACATTAAATGCTGCTGGCACATTAAATAAAACTTTTTATTTTCATCTATTTGAAATCTTCAATTTAAATGTAAAAAAATATCTTTCTTTTTTCAATTGTGAGGCCCTATGGTCTCGTCAGGCTGTTGCCACCTCCAGGCTGGGTCATTCAGCCACTATATGGTCTCCTCATGCTACTGCCACCTCCACGCTGTGTCATTCAGGCACTATATGGTCTCCTCGTGCTGCTGCCACCTCCATGCTGTGTCATACAGCCACTATATGGTCTCCTCATACTGATGCCACCTCCAGGCTCTGTCATTGTGCCACTCTGCGACAGTGTTTCTTACAGTGATGCCTCTAATCTGCATGTCATACTGAATAACAGTATTATTTCACTAACACAGTACACACCCTATGGGTGTTACGGAAAGGCAAAGTGTTCTACACCCCTATTGATGCTCTCTGTAGGCCAGAAATAGCAGTTTTTAATAGCGATTCGCCACGAATAAATTCGGACCGAACCAAATTTTTTCGGAAAATTTGGCGAATCGGCCGAATCAAATTTTTAAAAAATTCACTCATCTCCAAACCAATCACATTGCTTCTTTCATTTTTCAGAGGCCTTTTCAAAAATGAAAAGCGATCTGATTGGTTGCTATGGGCAACACAGCAACTTTTCCTCTGGACAGCAAGCAAAGTAGAACGTCCAGCACTCGATGTCCGTTGCAAAAGTGTTTATAGGCATAAAAGCAGATACATGAACAGGACAGAGCGTAAGCCTACGCGTTTCAGGTAACAAGACCCTTAGTCATGATGTCATGACTAAGGGTCTTGTTACCTGAAACGCGTAGGCTTACGCTCTGTCCTGTTCATGTATCTGCTTTTATGCCAATAAACACTTTTGCAACGGACATCAAGTGCTGGACGTTCTACTTTGTTTGCTGTATTGGGCGGTTGCGCTTCCGCCAGTCCGTGCACACCTGTGTCCAGTGGGAGGTGAGAGCTGTCTACTTACCGGCCTTTCCTCTGGACAGGTTTTGATAAATCTCCCCCTATTACATTCTGCCCTTTATCAAATCGGTGAGGTCTCTTTGGGTGAGGGTGCGCCATTGTCTTTGTTTGGGGGTGGTTGGGGGATCAATAATGTAGCTAATGGTGAAGAATTTGGGGGTTCATTAACTTCTGGGGGTTTTCACGTGGTGGCATTACATATTGGAGAGCAAAGATTTACTATCAAGGGTGCCCTCTTCGACATTTTAGGTTTTCTACAGCCAGTATATACTGTGTAAATTAAATTTTTGTGGTGTATTATTCTGCAGTAAAAATGATGGGGTACATTAATTCCTGCATTAGCTGAATATGTTATTGGGGTTCTTACTGATTTCAGCTTTCTGGGATAAAGGAGAATACGTTTTTCCTAGGGAAGCCAAAAATCCTTGCACCAGCCATGCAGGAGTACATCAGAAAACTACATACAGGCCTACAACTATATGGGAGCACAGTGGGGGCATAATTACTATATGAGGGCACAAAGCGTCACTATTACTGTGTGGAGCAATACACATGGGGGGCATTGTGCTGAAGAAAGGAGCCTAAAATGTTTGTCTGGCAGGTTCTGTGGAGACAAATCTTGGTTGGGAAAAATCTTCATTGGGGTCTGGGTCGGATAGTTTCTTTGAAAGCTCCATTATGTGGCTATTCATGGAAAACCATTTGAAATAGTGGGTATAGTTATTGGGGTACCCAAGGACTTAAGAGGATCAAGGGGCCTTGGGGAGAAGATATGGAGGGAAGAAAAGCATATACATTTGAAATTACAGCAACTACATTAATTGCAAACGTATCGCTAATATGAGGGGTACAATTTTTGGAAATGGGCTACCAAGGGATACTCAAGCAAAAAAAGATTGAAAACCACTGAAATAGAGCAAGTGTTTTTATTGGACCTCTGGTTTCTCTGACCCTGAATTTTTTTAATCACAAATTTTGGTTAATAACAAAATGTTGTTTTACATGTGACAAGTCAAATTGATTTCCTGTGTATTTTAAATATATTAAACTGCTGGAGTCTTATTCATAGATGGATGTCTCTATGGACGTCACATACTGTAAGGATGTGAGAAAACAAGAATAAGTGTGAACTGGAAATTGTATGACTTGTGTGAAAGAATAATAAGATTATTTGAAAAAAGAAGTAACTAACTATGTATTTCTGGAGCTTGATGTGAAGGTTACAATATTGATATATTATAACTGAGATTGTATGTCTGTAAGCGCAGCTGGTTTCATTGAGTCTTAAGCACAGTATTAAATCATTGCACCCCGGGGTCTCTTATCTTTTCTACAGCTAAAAAATACTATCCCCATTATGTACTATACAAGGCAGATTCAACTAAATGGAGGGGCTTTGACGGAAATCAGTTCTTCTGATGACCTAAATACCACCAGATTTAAAGGGAATGTCTCACCTAGATTTTTGTTTCTGATTAGACACTAAAACTATTTTGTTAATGTTTCTATTTTCTGATTGTAATTTTTTTTATTAGCATTTTTGTGCATTATTATGGTGGCAGACATCTTGCCTGAGCTGTTTTTAAAAGCATTTAGTGATCTGCTTTAAAGGGGTTATCCACCATAAGGTGATTTTAGCACGTACCCTGCAGACAGTAATGGACATGCTTAGGAAGGATCAGCGCTTGTCTTGGGGCTAAATGGCTATGTTGTCAGATTACCATAACACTGTGGCTAGCTTTTTGTGAACTGGTATTTCCCATTTTAGTTTTCTCTTTTTGCCTACAAATCCCATAATTCCATTTTCCTCCCTCCCACACATCAGCCAACCCACCTATTGAAACATAAATGAGCTGCATCCATTTAAAAGACCTGTGGTTTTCAATCAGGGTGCCTACAGCTGTTGCATTAGTTGCAGATTGATCTCTCTCTCCCACCAAGAGATCGCTCCACACATTGAAGCAGACAGGCTCCCTGTCATCAGCTGACTAGTGAGGTCAGGTCTCGGCCGCATAGCAACCTGGGAATTCTGTATGCTGTTAAAAATAAATATTGGGGTGAAAATCACAGAAGAATTGTGAGAAAACCGTCTCACACAGGTACAGGCACTATATTATGAACTACACTAACTTTACAGCCCCTGTAGCATACTCAAATAAAAAAAAAAAATCCTGGAATACCCCTTTAAGGCAGGACCCAAGAATATAGACAACAAGAGAATGAAGCTGTCAAATTCAAATATAATGTGACCTTTTCATAGGTCATTCTACTGGAAGGGGGATACGGATCTCTGCTGTGCATGGTGGAGGATCCAGTGTTATCTATATACTGGTGTCACCTTTCACTGTACTCCTTGTCTTTTCTGAGAAAAAAGCCATTACTGGGAAATTATCTGTACAGAACAGGAAGTCTCAGCTTAGTTTTTGGCCGAGTGAACAGAATGGAAACTGCAAGATTTCAGGATTATTATGTAACACAGAAAAATGGAAAGTTAGAAGAAACATCACTAAATATGTTTAACATGAAAACCTGATATAAACAACACAATACGATAACACATTCCCTTTTAAAGGAGAACTGTGGCACAACACTTTCATGTCCCCTGTGCCCGTGCTGCAAAAAAAAAAAAAAAACTTTAACTCACCTTCCTATCTTCCCCTGTTGCGACAATATCGGCGTCCCGGACCTCCTGCTGGTCTGCTTCCTGCTTCTTGGGCTCAGTGACTCATACTGTGCTCAGTGTATCACCGGCAGCAGATATGTCCCGCCTTGGCCAGTGATAGGCCGAGCGCACTGTCATGTAAGGAGCATGAGCCCTGCCTTCTCCCTGCTTCCCGGGCTCCTTACATGACAGTGTGCTCAGCCTATCTCCTGCCAAGGCGGTACATTGCTGCTACCGGTGATACACAGAGCACAGTATGAGTCACCGAGCCCAAGAAGCAGGAAGCAGACCAGCACCGGAGATCTGGGATGCCGATAACGGCGCAACAGGGGAACTTAGGAAGGTGAGTTAAAATTTTTTTTTTTTTTTTTGCTAGGATGTGATGTGACCAAAAAAAAGCTATTTTGTAATGTTTTCTTTTTTTACGCTAACGCTATTCACCGGACTGTGTCACCAACAATATATTTTAATAGTTCTGAAATTTCCACATGCATGTTTATAATTGTTTTGTAAAGTGGAAAAAAAAATTTTTACTGTTTATTTTAAATTTCCAAAAGGGGAATATTAATAGCAATCTTTACATTGCTATAACTGTTTAGCGGTAAGCAATGGCGCACCTGTACAGCCTGCAGACTATGCAAGCGGATCGCAGAAGAACAGCATTAAGCAATTGCGCTGTGAGGGGTCTGATGAGTGTCACTTAGCCCCACAGATGCTTTAGATGCCGTGATCAGTATTGATCACGGCACCTAAAGGGTTAACGGTGGGCACCAGCATGATCGCTGATGTCGGCAATTAGTGACAAGGTCCAGGTTGCTGATAGTAGCTGGAACCTGACATCTATGACAACAGGACCCGGACTTTAGTGAGCACACTGATGACCACCATTAACCCTTAAGATGCCATGATCTATACTTATCAAGGCATCCAAAGCATCTGTGGGACTTAATGACACTCATCAAACCCCCCACAGCGTGATCATTGATGTCCGCCGTTAGCGACATGGTCCTGGCTTTGCTGAGTGAAGCGCTCTCCCATAGAGCTGCATTGAGGGGGCGTGTTGTGTGGTGGTTGACATGCCCCATTCAGGAGAAGAGCCTGGGCCCCGTGCAGGAGAATGTGGGGGTCCTAGTCCCAGTCAGACCCCCTTCTATCTGTCACATATCCTTGAGTTCTCCTTTAATATACAGGAAGTAAACAATGAAGCTTTCAACTGAATGACAACAAGCAGGCCCATTGACAACCATGGAAAATTATAAAGGCAGACTGCAGAGACTTATGGCCCCATTGACCCCCCAAAATTGCTTCCCCCCCACCCCCATAAATAAATACACAGACAACAATTTTAATTTTTTAACATGGATGGCCACAGCTTCATTTTAATAAATACAAAATTTAAGGCAGTTTACTCGGAATTGTCACGGTCATATGGTACTGCCTTACCGACTCCAGCCAGGAGGTGCAGCTCTGGACCAGACACCTACTTACATTGGTACTCGCCTGCTGTGACTTAAAAACAACAACAGATCAAGAAAACATCATGAAACAGCAGGGAGGGTGGGACGAGCCTCCGGGGACCCTAATGGGGGAGTGAGGTAATGGGACCTGGGCAGCCCTTAAATACCGACAGGAGCGCGGGAAACAGGATTGGCCTTGATTGGCCAGCTCCTGGTCCCCACTGTTGGAGTGCCCTAAGAGTGACCCCAGGGACACAGGAGGGAGTGAAAAGGTGCCAGCCTGTCTGCACTATGGGCTCAGCAGTCAGGAGGTAATGCCATTAAGCATGGCTTGCCCCTTCAAAGTATAAAATATCTCAGTTTACAATAAAAAAAAGCTTGATTTGCTAAAACAGTAATACAGCTTTAAATAACAACTCCCTGACATAGTGATGCCTTAATATTCACTGTAGTCTCTGTTAATTTATATTTTTTTGTACAAAAATGTACAGGATATGTTAGGAGGCATGATGCAGAGTACCTATGTGACCCTGATTTTCCTATGGAGGCCCCCAAAGCTAAGCCATATATAGTGCAGGGGAGGGAGGAGCTATTCAGTTTAGCCTAGCTCTAGGTTCAGTTGCAGAGCTCATTGTGAGCTGCAGTGTGGAGAAGAGACAGCAGGAGTGTGAGGTGATTTAAGGGAAGCATAAAATAAATCTTCAAGCAAGCGACCAAGCCATTCTGCAAGTGTTCCCCACCCAGGAGGATTTAGAGATTCCAAATTGTGAGCATAATACCCAGTGAGTCGACAGGCCACACAGTGATGTTAATATTGGCAGTGTATCGTTAATTTGACACTATCAGAACCCTATTCAGTGTGGAAGGCCTCAGCATTAAAGGGGTTGTGCGCTGCCCTGTAGTTCGGAGCTCTGCTCACAGCATCCGGAAGTTCATTACTCCGAACACTGTGTGTGGGCTTCCGTGTTCGCGGCTGCTGGACATGGCGTCACGCCCGGCCCCTTCGTGACGTCTCGCCCACCCCCTCATGACGTCTCGCCTGCCCCCTCAACAAAAGTCTATGGGAAGAGGGCACGACGTCACGAAGGGGCCGGGCATGACGTCACGTCCGGCGGCCGCGAACACGGAAGCCCGCACACAGCGTTCGAAGTAATGAACTTCCGGACGCTGTGAAAGGAGCTCCGAACTGCAGGGCAGAGCACAACCCCTTTACGTCTAAAATCCCAAGTAAAATACCACAAGTACCGGAAATTCTACAGGGCTCCCAACGGTTACTCCTTATCTCGTCTACACTAATCTGCACTATGAGGATTGTAACATCTACTCCTGCCTCAGTAAAGACAGTTATCAATAACCTGGCATCGGTATATTTATTATCCCATGCCTGGCCCAGGAGAACCTGTCCTATCCTCAGACCGTGTAGGTTAACAGTCCCAAAGTGTCACAAAGTGATACATCTAACCACCCCGAACCACAATCTTGCGCCACAGACAGTAACACTAGTGTGCCACCACACACCCATTTCCCCACAGCGTAATCTACAGTCTATTACCAGACGGTGGGCCTATAATGTGCTCATAGATTTATAAAGGGGTACTTTGCTCCTAGGCAGCCTGTCCCCTATCCAAAGGATTGGGGATAAGATGTCTCATCCTGGGGAGTCCTGCCCCTGGGACCCCCCTCAATCTCTGGCCCAGCATCCTGGTATAACACCAACTGTGCTAGGCTGTGGGTGGTTGTGGTCACCATGCCCACCTCTATTAATGTCCATGGGGGATATATGAAATGGGTGTGGCGGCTGTGGTCGCTCGTAATCCGGCACAAAGCAGAGTTCGCTCTGTGCATGTGGATTGCTAGGGTTACTAAACCCCTTAAGTACCATGATCAATAGTATTCTCCTGACAGGTCGGGTGCTCAATCAGCACCTCTACAACATTTTTGCCTGGTGTAGAACAGTTCCTATGGCAGCCAGAGGCATTTACTAGGCCTCTGTAACTGCCTCTGGCAAACTCTACTAGCAGAGGACAGATCGCAATGATCGTTGCTATGCAATAGCATACTAATTACTAATAATAGCATACTAATTACTAATAATTAGTATAAGCAATCTAAACATTGCTTATAAAAGTCCCCCAGAGTACCCTCTAGGGTGTTAAAAAATAAATATTTAATTTTTTTTTTTACATAAAAAAGCCCCCTCCCCCCAAGTAAATATTAAAATCACCCCTTTTCTCACCCCTCCACAAAATTTTTTTATAAATAAACAAATCCGTTATCACTGCATGCAGAATTGTGCAAACTATAAAAATTCTATTTACTTTGATGAAAGTTAACTGCAATACTGCAGGCAAACTGAAAACAAAAGTGATGCTGTTTGTAATCATGGATAACCCCTTTAGGACCATGTTCACACGGCGGAATATTTGCAGAATGTTGGCCCAGAAAATTTAAGGTGGACTCTCTGCAAAAAAGCAGGAGCTGGCAGAACTGCAGCATGGCATATTGACCACAGGGAACACAGAAGAGGAGCGTACCAGGGAACGTAGTGGGACAATAAAAGCATTGGGTGAGTGGCGAGAGGTAAGTGAATGGTTTTTTTTTATACCTGACACAATGGGATTTTTGCTTAAGGCTAGGCTCAGACTACGGAATTTCCGACCGAAATTCCGTTTTAAAATTTCCGTCCGAAATTCCGCTTGCTAAAAAGTACATGCGAGTCAATGGGATTTACGTGCACCTGTTCATACTTCAGATTTTTTCACTCGGAATTTGCGTGCCTAATTTCCGTTTGAAAATTTCCACATGAAGAAAGGAGGTGCTCTTTCTTTAAACGGATTTCCGCCGCAGAATCCCATTGACTTCAATGGGACTCTCATTTCCCGGCGGATTTTATTCGAATGCGGAACATAGGCAGATTGAAAGCGGATTACATGCGGAAAATCCGTACGGATTTGAGTCAGAAATTTAAATATGATCAGCCCACTGGTTCTTGGACTAGCCTACATTATTCCTTATAAATACGCCCCTTATCTAGTTTGCAATCTCCATTTTCCTTTTTGTTCAAGTAGTTGTGCTTTTTCTTGTGGCTTGGTGTTTGGCTTCCTTTCAGCTTTTTCTCCACACTAATTTAATATAATGTCGGATCTTACTTCCCCAGCCAAACTTGAAAAAATTCATGGACCTGGGTCGGGTCATGTGATCTCATGGTCCAAAAGGGGCTGAACTTGGCTCTCAGTGCACACCCACTGTTTTCCGCATCGAATTTAAGCGGAAATTTAAGGAGGATTTGGTGGCGTCATTTCCGTTCGGAATAGCGGCGGATTACTTGCGGAAATGACAAAACTGAAAAACGCCTTTGGAGGCGGAAAATAGTCGCGGGAAATTTTGCAGGCAGACAGTCGGAAATTCCGTAGTCTGAACCTAGCCTAAAAAACCTTTTCCAGAGTATTACTTTAAACATGGGCAAAATGTTCCTTTTATTGTATCACTATAATTATTATATAATATTGAAATATGTGTGTGTATGGTCATGTAACAGACTGAATTGTGCCTCAGTACATAGTACATCATTTCAGAGCTGTGTTTCATTGAATATTTATTTAGGTGCTGTAACCCACACAGATTTCCTAAAATAGTACCATGCATCTGCCACGCATTATATAACAGCTGGCTGCCCGGCATTGTTCGACAAAGTGTGGTAACTTTATAATCAATACAGATAATTGAAAGTCTGTCAAGGCTCCCAGTCTTCCAGAGTCACATCATCAGTCAGGCACATTTTACCATCGTAGGGAGCAACATATTCTATCCTGTCCTTCGCCCTCACAGATAAAGACAGGAAGCTGCGAGCAAAAAATAGATCTCAGTTATTGTTGCTGTCATGTGTAAACATTCATTCATCTTTGATGTTAGAAAATATTTTTGTTTCACCTTTGGCCCACCAAGGGGGAAACTGAGCTTGCATATTAAAGGGGTACTCCGGTGGAAAACAAATTCTACTAATCAACTGGTGCCAGTAAGTTAAACAGATTTGTGAATTACTTCTTTATAAAAAATCTTAATCCTTCCAGTACTTTTCAGCTGCTGCATGCTCCGGAGGAAGTTTTATTGTTCTTTTTTGTCTGACCACAGTGCTCTCTGCTGACACCTCTGTCCATGTCAGGAACTGTCCAGAGCAGGATAGGTTTGTTATGGGGATATGCCATATGATATGGACAGAGGTGTCAGCAGAGAGCACTGTGGTCAAACAGAAAAGAACTATACAACTTCCTCTGGAGCATACAGCAGCTGATAAGTACTGGAAGGATTAAGATTTTTAAACATAAGTAATTTACAAATCTGTTTCCATTTCTGGAGCCAGTTGATTTTAAAAAAAAATCCACTGGAGTACCCCTTTAACCCCTTAAAGACACAGCCCATAGCAAAAAATTTTTGTTTTGGAGTATGCATGTGTGGTTTCCCATTACAGAAATGGCCCTGTCCAGTAAATACTGACTCAGGTGCTTGTCCTGAGCCCCACTGCTCAGGGTGCTGTATTGAATTGTCCTTTTATTTAACATGTGATTCGTATGCCCAATTGGATGCCCCCCTAGCCTGTGTCTTAAATCGTGTACGGGGAGGAGTTAGTCAGTATTAGGAGTGGAGGGGAGCTGAGGTAACAGTGTGGAAAGGATTTAGGAGAAGTCTCTGGTCACCTGAGGGAGTCCTGTGGAGAAGTCAAAAGCCTGTAACCACGCATCTACAAGTGCCCTGCTGCACAGGTCCAGTCTGGAAGTCTAGTATAGCGGTAGATAGAAAGCCTCAGGCAACTCTTGAACCAAAAGTCTACAGCCCAAGACTGGTGGTAAGCAAATTCTCTGCAAGCACTGCAGTGAGTCTCAAGTCAGTGTAGGGGGTCTCAAATCACAAGTCTAAGACTAAAAAGTAAAAGTCTAAAGACAACAGTAAATAACATTCAGTCAAGTGAAAAGTACCACAAGTCCTAGATAGGCAAAAGGCTCCTTAGGGTTACTCTGCATTTCCCCTGCTCTAATCTGTCCTGTTAAGGATTTCAACAACTATCCTAACCTCAGTAAAAGGCAGTTTTCTGTAACCCTGTATCTGGTGTTGTTATTCTCCAGTGCTTGGCCCATTAGAACTGCTGTACCTTGGAGCGTGGTGGTTAACGCTACCCCGGCGTCATGAGTGACTGTCTGTTTGTAGCTGAACCCCAACACTAAAACTTCAACATGCCATTATAGCCTACTCATGCTCAGGGAGCTCAGGGGGCTCATTCTCAGGAGGCTCATTTACTCAAAGGACATTGGACCTCTACTCTTGTGATTAATGGGGGGTCCCAGTGGCCGAATCCCCACCAATCAGTTAGTTATTCCTTAGACTGGAGTCAGAAGATAACATTCTCATATAAGAGACAACCTCTTTAAGCGGTGATCTTATTTGGACTTCATATACTGACCATTTGTATAGTTTATGTTGAAACACCAATTAACCCTATTGAAGGCAATCCCATGACCTATCAAACTGCAAATTCTCCACCGAATTTGCAAAAGACTTGTCCAGCTTGATACTGCATTCTGTGTGCATTAGTGTAAATAACACTTTAGATAGATTCTATTTCTGGCAGTACTTAAATATATAGCTTTCATTGTTTGTACACTATAGAATATTCACCTGGAGGAATTCCAGGTAAATGTTCGGTGTGCAGCAGGTGCCATTTGAATCAGTCAGCGCTAGCTCTGATTGGCCCTGCGCCATCTCCATTGACAGCAATGCATTTCAGTTTTATTCTGTAGTGTGAATGGGTCCCAAGGAATTCTATTTATGCCCTAATAAGAAAAAATATTTCAGTAGGTTAAAAAAAATGCTATTATTAATTTCCAGAATGCATCATAATAAAGGTGAAATGTGGCAAATACACAGAGGAATCACACCGGAGATACTTATTACTTCGGAGAGGTGTATGATTGTGTATTGTGTACAATTCTGGGTCAGACCTGAAGTGTTTTGCTGAAGTCTGTTTATCGTATTTACGATCATAATGTATCTGTTTGCCTACCCTATTTATGCCTGAATCATTCTCTATCTGGCTGCCCTACATTTCACTTGGACTGTGTATTAGAACATGTTTCATTACTGTGTATGAGATTCCGTGTCTTCAATTTGTGTTCCTAATTTATCAGTCTGCCTTACTTATTTATATATCCTTTGGGTTAGAAAGCTGACGTCACATGCACATATTTCTATCCTCTGTGTTTAATGCCTAGGGATGTGTATGGCTTCCGACTTTACATTTCATTAACATTGACTTTATAGTCAGTGAATGAAAAACCTAACATCTCTGGGAAATATCTTCATTACCTTTAATTGCTGCTTCTTGTTTGTTCATTGATCAACCTTTAATGTAGGAAATATGTTGCTATCTTTATTGTTTATTTTTTTTTATTTAAAAATTCTCTTCTCTTAATATCTGTATAAAGTGTACTAAAAATGCATGTTAATAGGTTTTCTCCTAAATGACCTTAATATTGGGTGACCAACCGAATGGGCTAGTTGTTGGACTGTATAAGGCTATGTTCACACGGCATAATTTCTGCACGGAATTCTGCAGTAAATTCTGCAGAAATGAATTGCCCATTAACTTCAATGGAATTCCTGCAGCAGAAATTTGCAGCAGAAATTCTGCAGCATTTTAACATTTGCAGAATCGGTGCAGAATTCGTGTGGAAATTTCCAAACAAATTCTGCATGAACCCGCATGATTCCGCAGCTCAGTATAAAGATAGATTTTATTTAGCTGGACAGACAAAGTTCTGCTGTGTCAATGATATTGCGGAATCCTATTAAAGTTAATGGGCCAAACATTTAGGCAAAATTAAAGGGGTTATCCAGGAAAAAACTTTTTTTTTATATATCAACTGGCTCCAGAAAGTTTAACAAATTTGTGAATTACTTCTATTAAAAAATCTTAATCCTTTCAGTACTTATGAGCTTCTGAAGTTTAGGTTGTTCTTTTCTGTCTAAGTAATCTCTGATGACACGTGTCTCGGGAAACGCCCAGTTTAGAAGAGGTTTGCTATGGGAATTTGCTTCTAAACTGGGCGTTTCCCGAGACACGTGTCATCAGAGATTACTTAGACAGAAAAGAACAACCTTAACTTCAGAAGCTCATAAGTACTGAAAGGATTAAGATTTTTTAATAGAAGTAATTTACAAATCTGTTTATCTTTCTGGAACCAGTTGATATATATATATATATATATATATATATATATATATATATATATATATATATATATATATATAAAGTTTTTTCCTGGAATACCCCTTTAAACAGATTTGTAAATTATGAGAAAATAGTGCAGCTCACTCAGTGGATAGATATACCTGAGGTGAACTGATGTTACCTTCACCCAAAGGTCTATTGGAATAGGAATAAATATAGTTGAAAATCAACCAAAAAATAAGTCCTCAAGGTATATATGAAAGATAGAGATGATATAAAATAGAGAGAGATCCAGGTATATATTAATTGAGAATATTTATTCAGTAGTAAATGTGTTGTTCACTGGTGATCACTGTCCCAGCAGGGCCCTTGCATGGGACATAGAACACAGTGCATAGATAATAAAAAGGAATAAAATACGTTAATGAAATCAATAAAATATGAGTGAATCAAATAAATAAGTAACTTGCATCTAAAAAGTCAATGTCCCGTTGGTAGATCATAAGATCAATGGGTATTGCTGTTCAATAGTAAAAGAAACAGTATCTTTCAGCAACCAGAGAAATTCCAAAGCCTGTGTGCGATATAGCAGCAATAGGGTGAAATAAGTCTTTCTGCACAGCGGCACTCTGAGTATACAGTAGCAGTCTTTGCACACAATGTATCAAATGTAGCAGATTACAAAGTCCGGTGCACAGCACCACTCACCACTCCTGAGATCCCTGTTGGGACTAGGTCGGGAGAATGGCACGGAGGGGTCAGGCCTCCGGCGGTGACCGGTCTCTGTCCCCTGCAATTGGTAGCGCTGTGAGTGAAGCTGCAAGGAACCTCCTTCAGAGGTCCGTGGCTGTATTTCTTCAGAAATCCGCGGCTGGCACGGATGGCACCGGCCTAGCAGGTATACCGTAGGTCTTCGGTGGTATAGGGAGAAAGCAGGATGGTAGCAGTGTGGTTGTAGCAGCAGTGGGAGTGGGTGTTGGCGTGCCTCGTGTGAATTGGGCGCTTAAGCGCGCGTAGAACAGCAAAATAGTAACAGTGGTCCCGAAGCTAGGGACTTCCAGCAGTTGCAAATAGAGTTCTGTATTTCGGTGAATTTTTTGAGAAATTCAGGTAAGTATAGATAGATGCAAGTAATAAATATATCTAGACGCGTTTCAAGGCCGCGGGCCTTTTCCTCAGTAGAATAATGAATGTATGGTGTATGTCAGAGGCGTTTTTTATAGTGTGAATGGTGGTTAAGGGAAATTGGAAAATCCAGGTTGGAGATAAAATCAGGTACTGGATCAAATGAGGGGAGATAAAGATAGAAGAATAAAGGAAAAGTAGAGATGATAAAGAAGGAAGGAAGATGAGAAAGGATGTAAATGATAAGAATATATCGGACATGTGGGAAGAAAATTAATTGATAAATGTAGATGGTTTGAAAAAACAATGTTCAAAACAGAATATATTTAGCCTGACCCCTCCGTGCCATTCTCCCGACCTAGTCCCAACAGCGATCTCAGGAGTGGTGAGTGGTGCTGTGTACCGGACTTTGTAATCTGCTACATTTGACACATTGTGTGCAAAGACTGCTACTGTATACTCAGAGTGCCGCTGTGCAGAAAGACTTATTTCACCCTATTGCTGCTATATCGCACACAGGCTTTGGAATTTCTCTAGTTGCTGAAAGATACTGTTTCTTTTACTATTGAACAGCAATACCCATTGATCTTATGATCTATAGAGATGTCGCGAATTGTTCGCCGGCGAACAGTTCCTGGCGAATTTAGCATGTTCGTGTTCGCATCGCCGGGCGAACATATGTGAAGTTCGATTCGCCCCCTATACTTTAACATTGTGGTAAACTTTGACCCTGTGAGTCAGAGTCAGCAGACACATTAAAGCCAATCAGCAGCAGTCCCTCCCTTCCAGACCCTCCTACCTCCTGCACGGACGCCATTTTACCTTCATTCGGCATGCTGCAGGCTTAGAAAGTGGAGGGTCAGAGAAGCTGCTCCTGCTGTAATTGGCAAAAGCGATAGCTAGGTTGCTGCTAGGTGGTGTATTCAGGGTTCACTTTACTCCTAAAGCAATAGTCTAAAATTTGCTTTAAGGACAGCACCCAAAAAAAGCCCTTTTTAGGGCTCAAATATCAGTCCGTGTGTCTTGAAACAGCTGGAGGCACCCTGGTTGGGAGGGGACCGCTGGTTAAAAGGGGTACTCCTGTGTAAAACTTAAGTTCCTTCAAGCAACTAACTACAGTATTAAAAGGGCTATAAGTTCAGTCCGTGTGTCTTGAAACAGCTGGAGGCACCCTGGTTGGGAGGGGACCGCTGGTTAAAAGGGGTACTCCAGTGTAAAACTTAAGTTCCTTCAAGCAACTAACTACAGTATTAAAAGGGCTATAAGTTCAGTCTGTGTGTCTTGCAACTGCTGGGGGCACCCTGGTTGGGGACCTCTGCTCAAAAGGGGAACTCCGCTGGCAACCTTTTTTGCTCATTGTCACACTAGTGCAAATCACATTTGGTGTGACAGTTGTTCAAATAAAGAAAATAACAAACCTTTTTTGGCTGTGAAATAAAACCAGTGCTGCCTAAAGGGGGCTCTATGTGCTGTCTAATATGGGGGAATCTATGTGCTGCCTAAAGGGGGATCTAAATATGTGCTGCCTAAACAGGGCTCTATGTGCTGCCTAAAGGAGGCTCTAACTATGTGCTGCCTAATATGGGGGAATCTATGTGCTGCCTAAAGGGGGGCTCTATGTGCTGCCTAAAGGGGGGCTCTAACTATGTGATGCCTAAAGGGGGGCTCTATGTGCTGCCTAAAGGGGGCTAAAGCATGTTATTCCAAACCATTTAGGAATAATAGGTGATTTATACCCTTTATGGATTAAAACCAGACTCTGCATCAACTATGTAATTTTCCATGTTTTGCCATGGATCCCACTCCGGCACGCCACAGTCCAGGTCCCTTGAAACAACTTTTAAATCACTATTGTGGCCAGAAAGAGTCCCTGTGGGTTTCAAAATTCACCTGCCCATTGAAGTCAATGGCGGTTTGCCCAGTTCGCCGGTTTGCGAACATTTGCGGAAGTTCGCCTTCGCCGTTCGCAAACCGAAAATGTTATGTTCGCGACATCACTAATGATCTACCAATGGGACATTGACTTTTTAGATGCAAGTTACTTATTTATTTGATTCACTCATATTTTATTGATTTAATTAACATATTTTATTCCTTTTTATTATCTATGCACTGTGTTCTATGTCCTATGCAAGGGCCCTGCTGGGACAGTGATCATCAGTGAACAACACATTTACTACTGAATAAATATTCTCAATTAATATATACCTGGATCTCTCTCTATTTTATATCATCTCTATCTTTCATATATACCTTGAGCACTGATTTTTTGGTTGATTTTCAACTATATTTATTCAGATTTGTAAATTACTTCTATTAAAAAATCTTAATCCTGTCAGCACTTATGAGCTTCTGAAGTTAAGATTGTTCTTTTCTGTCTAAGTCCTCTCTGATGACACCTGTCTTGGGAAACGCCCAGTTTAGAAGCAAATCCCCATAGCAAACCTCTTCTAAACTGGGCGTTTCCCGAGACAGGTGTCATAAGAGAGGCTTTAGACAGAAAAGAACAACCTTAACTTCAGAAGCTCATAAGTACTGAAAGGATTAAGATTTTTTAATAGAAGTCATTTACAAACCTGTTTAACTTTCTGGAGCCAGTTTATATAAATAAAATTTTTTTTTCCTGGAATACCCCTTTAACCCCTTAACGACGCAGGACGTATATTTACGTCCTGCGCTGGCTCCCGCGATATGAAGCGGGATCGCGCCGCTCATCAACGGCCGGGACCCGCGGCTAATACCACACATCGCCGATCGCGGCGATGTGCGGTATTAACCCTTTAGAAGCGGCGGTCAAAGCTGACCGCCGCTTCTAAAGTGAAACTGAAAGTATCCCGGCTGCTCAGTCGGGCTGTTCGGGACCGCCGCGGTGAAATCGCGGCGTCCCGAACAGCTGATCGGACACCGGAAGGGCCCTTACCTGCCTCCTCGGTGTCCGATCGACGAATGACTGCTCCGTGCCTGAGATCCAGGCAGGAGCAGTCAAGCGCCGATAATGCTGATTACAGGCGTGTTAATACATAGGAGATCAGTGTGTGCAGTGTTATAGGTCCCTATTGGACCTATAACACTGCAAAAAAAATGTAAAAAAAAAAGTGTTAATAAAGGTCATTTAACCCCTTCCCTAATAAAAGTTTGAATCACCCCCCTTTTCCCATAAAAAAATAAAACAGTGTAAAAAAAAAAAAATTATAAACATATGTGGTATCGCCGCGTGCGTAAATGTCCGAACTATAAAAATATATCATTAATTAAACCGCACGGTCAATGGCGTACGCGCAAAAAAAAAAAGCGTATTTTGGTCACTTTTTATACCATTAAAAAAATGAATAAAAAGTGATCAAAAATTCCGATCAAAACAAAAATCATACCGATAAAAACTTCAGATCACGGCGCAAAAAATGAGTCCTCATACCACCCCATACGTGGAAAAATAAAAAAGTTATAGGGGTCAGAAGATGGCATTTTTAAACGTATAAATTTTCCTGCATCTAGTTATGATTTTTTCCAGAAGTGCGACAAAATCAAACCTATATAAGTAGGGTATCATTTTAACCGTATGGACCTACAGAATAATGTTAAGTTGTCATTTTTACCGAAATATGCACTGCGTAGAAACGGAAGCCCCCAAAAGTTACAAAAATGGCGTTTTTTTTTCGATTTTGTTGCACAATGATTTTTTTTTCTGTTTCGCCGTGCATTTTTGGGTAAAATTACTAATGTCACTGCAAAGTAGAATTGGCGATGCAAAAAATAAGCCATAATATGGATTTTTAGGTGGAAAATTGAAAGGGTTATGATTTTTAAAAGGTAAGGAGGAAAAAACGAAAGTGCAAAAACGGAAAAACCCTGAGTCCTTAAGGGGTTAAGTGAGGAAAATTCATGCGGAATTTCGGTCGCCTGAACACCACCTAAGGGTGCTGATATAGATAGGACTATTGTCCATGACTAGCGCTTGCCATCCTTAATTGCAATTGGGATCGGGACATGCCACTTTAAACAATCCAGTATGCAATCCAGAATCGCAAGTGCCGGCCGTGGTCAATAGCACAGCATGTAAGAGCACCCAAAAAGACCCAATGGTCAGCCAATGAACTGGCAAATGTTTATTCATCAGCTTAGTTTCCACACAACTTATTTTTGGCATTTGTGATCTGAGAAGAACATCACAAAAAACTGCACTCTCATTTTGAACTCCCAAAATGCAGTTTTTGTGGTGCAGTAAAAAAAAAATACTGGGTTTAAGTCTTGGCAGTTTTATTATTACTAATAATCAAGTCATGCGATTCATTCATCATGTGGCTCAAGGATTTCTAATGAAGAATTGTGTGGGGGGGGGGGGACACAAGCGTCAAAGAAAAGAGGAAACCAGTTGGGTTTGGTGTTTCATAATCCCTTACTAACTTTCAGCTAACAACTGGACGCGGTCATTTCTATTTTCAAAAAAATGCCATGAGGTGGTTTAGCCGTTTTGTGCCTAAATAAAAAAAAACTAGTGGAAGTGGGGTCTTCTGCTCTGGTCTGAGACAAGAGCAGAAGATAGCCAATAACATTGATCAGTTCTATGCCCTATGCATAGCACTGAACAGTATTAGCAATCAAGTGATTGTTATAGATAGTCCCCTATGGGGACTATTAAAGTGGGGGGGAAAAAAGAACAAAGAAAAAAATGTATAAACATATTTAGTATCGCCGCGTGCGTAGATGTCTGAACTATCAAAATATAATGTTAATAATCCCATTTGGAGCCCTCATACTGTCGCTTATACGGAAAAATGGAAAAGTTATAGGTCATGAAAATAGAGGGATTTTAAACTCACTAATTTGGTTAAAAGGTTAGAGAATTTTTTTAAAGCGGTACAATAATAAAAATGTATGTAATCATGGGTATTATTGTAATCGTATTGGCCCAAAGAATAAAGAAACATGTCATTTTTACTGTAAATTGTACATCGTGAAAATGAAACCTTCAAAAATTTGCAAAATTGCAGTTTTCTTTTCAATTTCCCCTCACAAATAGTAGTTTTAAAAATGTTGCCATTTTATGGTAAAGTGAATGATGTCAATACAAAGGACAACTGGTCGCGCAAAAAACAAGCCCTTATACTAGTCTGTGGATGAAAATATAAAAGAGTTATGATTTTTAGAAGGCGAGGAGGGAAAAAACGAAAAGGCAAAAAAAAAAATTGGCTGCATCCTTAAATGGGCACTGTCATGAACCTTTTATTTTTTATATATGTTGTAGTACTTATGTACTACTACATTTCTCTAATATACATCCATTATTTATTTTTATTGTGATGTCACTACTGAATTTAGACCAATCTCGGCCAGGATATCGATCCGAATTCAGTCAGCCTGAAGTTGCTCCCTGCCTGTCAATCAGACAGGCGGGAGCAAGCGCTGTGAACGCCGGGGCTGCGCGAATTGGCTCACTGGTGCACATAATATCATTGCCGCCCTGATGCTCCATTAGTAATGTACATGTCCTTATGTACATGCACCGCAGGTCGGCGATGCTCCTATACTCCTCCTCCCTGGGTAGCACATGAACTGCTAAACCGGGAGGAGGAGCGGCTATCGGCTGCTCATCTATGCGCGCTCCCGACAGGAGCGCAGCATAGAGGAGGTGAGGGTGGAAGTCGAGTGACATCGCGCCTGCTGGGGAAGTCGGCTTCCTGCAGAGCAAGAGAGACAAGCAGAAGATTAGCCCTTTATAAGGCAGGGAAGGGGTTAGGGATAGATTAGCAATAGGTAGACACAGATGGTGGGAGCTACTCTTTAAGGTCAAAATGGCCTGTGTCCTTAAGGGGGTAGTCCAGTGGTGAACAACTTACCCCCTATCCTAAGGATAGGGGATAAGTTTGAGATCGCGGGGGGTCCGACCGCTGGGGCCCCCTGCGATCTCTCTGTACGGGGGGCCAGGCTCTCCGGCCAGATAGTGGGTGTCGACCTCCGCACGAAGCGGCGGCCGATACGTCCCCTCAATATGTCTCTATGGCAGAGCCGGAGATTGCCGAAGGCAGCGCTTCGGCTCTGCCATAGAGTTGTATTGAGGGGGCGTGTCGGCCGCCACTTCGTGTGGAGGTCGACACGCCCCCTTCCCGCGGGCTGTCAGGGCTCCGTACAGGAGATCGCTGGGGGCCCCAGCGGTCGGACCCTCCGCGATCTCAAACTTATCCCCTATCCTTAGGATAGGGGATAAGTTGTTCACCACTGGGTCACCACTGGACTACTCCTTTAAGGGGGTTAAGTAGTTGTCAATCCCATTAAAAACCTTTGCTATTTTTTTTTCTTTTCAACTCACAGATTCAATGTTTCTAGTGCAGATTGTAAATCACACAGCAGATTCACATGCAAAAAATGCTGTAAACATCCCTATTGCAGCTAAACCTTTACAAATTACAGTCAAGAGCCCCTTCCATTTGCTGACATTTAGTTTACACCAGTGTTTTCCAAACAATGTGTCTCCAGCTGTTGCAAAACTACAACTCCTTAGGCTGTCCGGGTATGCTGGAGGTTGTGGTTTTGCAACAGCTGAGGACACACTGTTTGGAAAACACTGGTTTACTTCTTGATCATCATTGACTGTGATGTTTTAAAGGTTAAAAGGCTCGGGCTCGAGGTGTGGTTATACAGGGCACAGCGCCACTGTTACATATATTTATATAAACATCCAGGGTCGGAAAGTGATCCTTGCCTGTGGCATGTGTATGAGGGGTTACATGTTTTTTTCTCTATAGAGTTGATTCAAGAATAACCATTTATAAAACCACTATAGGGCGTATTGACACGTACAGAATCTGCAGCAGATTTGATGCTGCATTCAATCATCCAGTTACACCGATAATCTGCAGCATCACCTAAACTTGTGAACGTACCATTACTTATTATACCCCGAGCTAACAATATACAAAATGGGTTTCCTTGTAAAGTTATGTGTTTGAATTCAATGTAAAAAATGTCAGTGAAAAGACCTGTAAAATGTTATCATGACATCACAATTTATAGAAGTATTTTGAAAATGCTAAAAATACAACTGTTAAAACCTGAACCAAACACAACTGTTACATTTTACAGAAAGAACATGGTAAAAGAATCATATTTAGCTGTAGATTACAGTATTTTAAACAAAGAAAAACTGTAATACAAAAAGCAACACTATAGAGGTAACCCCTTAACAACGAGCACCGTAAATGTACGTCCTGGTGCATTGGTACTTAACGCATCAGGACGTACATTTACGTCCTAAGCATAACCGCAAGCATCGGAGCGATGCCCGGATCATGCGCGGCAGGTCCCGGCTGCTGATCGCAGCCAGGGACCCGCCCGTAATGGCGGACACCCGCGATCCTGCGGATGTCCGCCATTAACCCCTCAGATGCCGTGATCAATACAGATCACGGCATCTGCAGCATCGCGGTCACTTAAATGGATGATCGGATCGCCCGCAGCGCTGCCGCGGCGTTCCGATCATCCAGCACGGCAGCCGGAGGTCCCCTCACCTGGCTCCGCTGCCTTCCGGGAGTCTTCTGCTCTGATCTGCCTTCCCGCAGACCAGAGCAGAAGATGACCGATAATGCTGATCAGTGCTATGTCCTATACATAGCACTGAACAGGATTAGCAATCGTGTGATAGCTATAAATAGTCCCCTATGGGGACTATTAAAGTGTAAACATAAAAGTAAAAAAAGTAAAAAAAATTAAGTAAAAAAAATTTGAAAAACCCCCTCCCCCAATAAAAACGTAAATTGTCCCATTTTCCCTATTTCACCCCCAAAAAGTGTTAACATTTTTTTTATATACATATTTGGTATTGCCGCGTGCGTAAATATCCCAACTATTAAAATAAAATGTTAATGATACCGTACGGTGAACGGCGTGAACGGAAAAATTAAAAAAAGTCCAAAATAGATGCTTTTTTATGACATTTTATTCCCCAAAAAAATTTATAAAAAATTGAATAAAAGTTCTCTATAAGCAAATATGGTATCAATAAAAAGTACAGATCACGGCGCAAAAAAATTAGCCCTCATACTGCCGCTTATACGGAAAAATTAAAAAGTTATAGGTCTTCAAAATAGGGGGATTTTAAACATACTAATTTGGTTAAAAAGTTTGCGATTTTTTTTAAGCGCAACAGTAATAGAAAAGTACGTTATCATGGGTATCATTTTAATCGTATTGACCCAAAGAATAAAAAACACATGTCATGTTTACCGTAAATTGTACGGCGTGAAAACAAAACCTTCCAAAATTAGCAAAATTGCGTTTTTCTTTTTAATTTCACCACACAAATAGTATTTTTTTGGTTGCGTCATACATTTAATGGTAAAGTGAGTGATGGCATTACAACGGACAACTGGTCACGCAAAAAACAAGCCCTAATATTAGTCTTTGGATGAAAATATAAAAGAGTTATGATTTTTTGAAGGCGAGGAGGAAAAAACAAAAACGTAAAAATGTAATTGTCTGTGTCCTTAATGTCCAAATGGGCTGAATCCTTAAGGGGTTAAAGGAGTAGTCCAGTTTAGTAAAATTGAGTGTCAGATCATGGGGGTCCCACCGCTGGGACTCCTGCGATCTCCTGCCCTCTACCTCGGCATGAAGCAGGGGTTAACAAGCCCCCTCCATGTATCACTATGAGAGAGCTGGAGATACACGAGTACAGCGCTTCAGTTCTCCCATGGAGATAAATGGAGGATGCACGCTGACCTCTGTTCCGTGCAGGAGAAGAGCTGAAGCGTTGTGCAGGAAATCTCAGGGGGACCTGGGGGTTGGACCCCTACGATCTGAAACTTACACCCTCTCCCTTGGAGAGGAGATTCATTTTACTAAACTGGATAACCCCTTTAACATTACTGACAGTGTTAAAGGAGAACTCTAGCAAAAGTTAAAGAGTACCTGTCATCAAAACATATTTTCTAAACTAACTCTTAATGTATTTCCTAACTACTCTTGACACCCCTTCTGCCCTTAACACATTTTTTCCGAGCTTTAAAAAGCTCTGTATCATACTTTTCCCCGGAAGGAGAAAGTGGGCATTCCCCAGCAGGCGAGATGTCACTGAAGCCCCACATGCACTTCCTGAGTTTGGTCTCCTGCCAGGCTGGGAGGAGACCAAACTAACTGTTTACTTGAGGCAGGGAACGGAACAGAACAGAGCCACTCAGTGGCCTTTTTTTTTTTTTATTATTTAAATTACATTAAAAACATATAAAGGTTGAGAATTTTAACAGCAAGTATATAGCAAAGTATCTTATAGTTACATAAGGAACAATATATTAAAAGTTTAGTTTGGTGACGGGAACTGTTTAACTTATCCCCTATCCACGGGACTGGACCCCGGCTCTCTAAGTGAGTAGGGCATGTCGTCTACAGGTAGACGACATGCGCTCCATTCATTTCTATGGGAGTGTCCATGATGCCTGAGTGCTGTATTCAGGTCTTTTTTGGCACTCACATAGAAATGAATGGAGTGCATACTGTCTGCAGCACGCGCTCCTTACTGAGTGCTGTCAGGTCCTGTCTCGGTGATCTCGGGGAAGTTTCAGCGGTGGTTTAAGTGATGACAAACATTGTAGAAAAGATATTGGATTTGCCAGGATGAAATGTATTTTATTCAGTAAAAATTACAACAGCTTTACACTGTAAAATTTACCATTTAAACTGTAGACTTGTTTTACAGCTTTATTATATTTTTTACTGAATTATTCTGGTAACCATAGCTGCCAGATTTCTTCTGTGAAAACAACAGGATTTTTTTATTACAGTGTAATGCGGGCACATAATTATGGCATGAGACTGCATGGATTGATGTGACAATGACAACCTCTTATCCCCATGTTCTTAACATACAGTGTTGTTTTTGCTTTTTTTCATGTTTGTTTATGTTATCCTATTTTTGTGGTTACATTGTATGCATTATTATTAATATTATTGTTATGATAATTATGATTATCATTATGTATTTTTTATTTATTATGTATATGTAATTGATTTATTATAATATATTATTATTGTTAGTATTATTATTACTACTGGATTATTTCTGCACAAAAAAATAGCTCAGTTACTCAACCTTTTTTTTTTTTTTCTTTAATAGTACCAATACCATGCAATTTTTATTAGCATTGCACTATTGTGCTAGTATATAGGAGCTTCCAGCATGGCGGCCGGAGGTCTCCTCACCTGCCTGTGTCCATCTCCCGGCGTCTTCTGTTCTGGTCTGAGATCGAGCAGACCAGAGCAGAAGATAGCTGTTACGCCGAGCGCTCCGGGTTCCCGCTCCTCCCCGGAGCGCTCGCTTCACCTCCTCCGCTGCAGCGCCCCGGTCACGTCCTCTGACCCGGGGCGCTGCGATCCTGCTGCTAGCCGGGATGCGATTCGCGATGCGGGTAGCGCCCGCTCGCGATGCGCACCCCGGCTCTCCTACCTGACTCGCTCCCCGTCTGTTCTGTCCCGGCGCGCGCGGCCCCGCTCCCTAGGGCGCGCGCGCGCCGGGTCTCTGCGATTTAAAGGGCCACTGCGCCGCTGATTGGCGCAGTGGTTCCAATTAGAGTTATCACCTGTGCACTCCCTATATTACCTCACTTCCCTTGCACTCCCTTGCCGGATCTTGTTGCCTTAGTGCCAGTGAAAGCGTTCCTTGTGTGTCCCTTGCCAGTGTTTCCAGACCTTCTGCCGTTGCCCCTGACTACGATCCTTGCTGCCTGCCCCGACCTTCTGCTACGTCCGACCTTGCTTCTGCCTACTCCCTTGTACCGCGCCTATCTTCAGCAGCCAGAGAGGTGAGCCGTTGCTAGTGGATACGACCTGGTCACTACCGCCGCAGCAAGACCATCCCGCTTTGCGGCGGGCTCTGGTGAAAACCAGTAGTGGCTTAGAACCGGTCCACTAGCACGGTCCACGCCAATCCCTCTCTGGCACAGAGGGTCCACTACCTGCCAGCCGGCATCGTGACAGTAGATCCGGCCATGGATCCCGCTGAAGTTCCTCTGCCAGTTGTCGCTGACCTCACCACGGTGGTCGCCCAGCAGTCACAACAGATTGCGCAACAAGGCCAACAGCTGTCTCAACTGACCGTTATGCTACAACAGTTGCTACCACAGCTTCAGCAGTCATCTCCTCCGCCAGCTCCTGCACCTCCTCCGCAGCGAGTGGCCGCTCCTGGGATACGCTTATCCTTGCCGGATAAGTTTGATGGGGACTCTAAGTTTTGCCGTGGCTTCCTTTCCCAATGTTCCCTGCATCTGGAGATGATGTCGGACCTGTTTCCCACTGAAAGGTCTAAGGTGGCTTTCGTAGTCAGTCTTCTGTCCGGAAAAGCCCTGTCATGGGCCACACCGCTCTGGGACCGCAATGACCCCGTCACTGCCTCAGTACACTCCTTCTTCTCGGAAATCCGAAGTGTCTTTGAGGAACCTGCCCGAGCCTCTTCTGCTGAGACTGCCCTGTTGAACCTGGTCCAGGGTAATTCTTCCGTTGGCGAGTATGCCGTACAATTCCGTACACTTGCTTCAGAATTGTCCTGGAATAATGAGGCCCTCTGCGCGACCTTCAAAAAAGGCCTATCCAGCAACATTAAAGATGTTCTGGCCGCACGAGAAATTCCTGCTAATCTACATGAACTTATTCACCTAGCCACTCGCATTGACATGCGTTTTTCTGAAAGGCGTCAGGAACTCCGCCAAGATATGGACTCTGTTCGCACGAGGCGTTTCGTCTCCTCGGCTCCTCTCTCCTCTGGTCCCCTGCAATCTGTTCCTGTGCCTCCCGCCGTGGAGGCTATGCAGGTCGACCGGTCTCGCCTGACACCTCAAGAGAGGACACGACGCCGTATGGAGAACCTCTGCCTGTACTGTGCTAGTACCGAACACTTCCTGAGGGATTGTCCTATCCGTCCTCCCCGCCTGGAAAGACGTACGCTGACTCCGCACATAGGTGAGACAGTCCTTGATGTCTACTCTGCTTCTCCACGTCTTACTGTGCCTGTGCGGATGTCTGCTTCTGCCTTCTCCTTCTCTACAGTGGCCTTCTTGGACTCTGGTTCTGCAGGAAATTTTATTTTGGCCTCTCTCGTCAACAGGTTCAACATCCCAGTGACCAGTCTCGCCAGACCCCTCTACATCAATTGTGTAAATAATGAAAGATTGGACTGTACCATACGTTTCCGCACGGAGCCCCTTCTTATGAGCATCGGATCTCATCATGAGAGGATTGAACTTTTGGTCCTCCCCAATTGCACCTCGGAGATTCTCCTTGGACTTCCCTGGCTTCAACTTCATTCCCCAACCCTGGATTGGTCCACTGGGGAGATCAAGAGTTGGGGGTCCTCTTGTTCCAAGAACTGTCTAAAACCGGTTCCCAGTAACCCTTGCCGTAACTCTGTGGTTCCTCCAGTAACCGGTCTCCCCAAGGCCTATATGGACTTCGCGGATGTTTTCTGCAAAAAACAAGCTGAGACTCTACCTCCTCACAGGCCTTATGATTGCCCTATCGACCTCCTCCCGGGTACTACTCCACCCCGGGGCAGAATTTATCCTCTCTCTGCCCCAGAGACTCTTGCCATGTCCGAATACGTCCAGGAGAATCTAAAAAGGGGCTTTATCCGTAAATCCTCCTCTCCTGCCGGAGCCGGATTTTTCTTTGTCTCCAAAAAAGATGGCTCCCTACGTCCTTGCATTGACTACCGCGGTCTTAATAAAATCACGGTTAAGAACCGCTACCCCTTACCCCTCATCTCTGAACTCTTTGATCGCCTCCAAGGTGCCCACATCTTCACTAAATTGGACTTAAGAGGCGCCTATAACCTCATCCGCATCAGAGAGGGGGACGAGTGGAAAACGGCATTTAACACCAGAGATGGACACTTTGAGTATCTGGTCATGCCCTTTGGACTGTGCAATGCCCCTGCCGTCTTCCAAGACTTTGTCAATGAAATTTTTCGTGATCTATTATACTCCTGTGTTGTGGTATATCTGGACGATATCCTAATTTTTTCTGCCAATCTAGAGGAACACCGCCGGCATGTCCGTATGGTTCTTCAGAGACTTCGTGACAACCAACTCTATGCCAAAATTGAGAAATGTCTGTTTGAATGCCAATCTCTTCCTTTTCTAGGATATTTGGTCTCTGGCCAGGGACTACAGATGGATCCAGACAAACTCTCTGCCGTCTTAAATTGGCCACGCCCCTCCGGACTCCGTGCTATCCAACGCTTTTTGGGGTTCGCCAATTATTACAGGCAATTTATTCCACATTTTTCTACCATTGTGGCTCCTATCGTGGCTTTAACCAAGAAAAATGCTGATCCCAAGTCCTGGCCTCCTCAAGCAGAAGACTCCTTTAAACAACTCAAGTCTGCCTTTTCTTCGGCTCCCGTGCTCTCCAGACCTGACCCTTCCAAACCCTTCCTATTGGAGGTTGATGCCTCCTCAGTAGGAGCTGGAGCTGTTCTTCTACAAAAAAATCCTTCCGGGCATGCTGTCACTTGTGGTTTTTTCTCTAGGACCTTCTCTCCAGCGGAGAGGAACTACTCCATCGGGGATCGAGAACTTCTAGCCATTAAATTAGCACTTGAGGAATGGAGGCATCTGCTGGAGGGATCAAGATTTCCTGTTATTATCTACACCGACCACAAGAACCTCTCCTACCTCCAGTCGGCCCAACGGCTGAATCCTCGCCAGGCCCGGTGGTCTCTGTTCTTTGCCCGATTTAATTTTGAGATTCACTTTCGTCCTGCCGATAAGAACATTAGAGCCGATGCTCTCTCTCGTTCCTCGGATGCCTCAGAAGTTGATCTCCCTCCGCAACACATCATTCCACCTGACTGCCTGATCTCCACTTCTCCTGCCTCCATCAGACAGACTCCTCCAGGAAAGACCTTTGTTTCTCCACGCCAACGCCTCGGAATCCTCAAATGGGGTCACTCCTCCCATCTCGCAGGTCATGCGGGCATCAAGAAATCTGTGCAACTCATCTCCCGCTTCTATTGGTGGCCAACTCTGGAGACGGATGTTGGGGACTTTGTGCGAGCCTGCACTATCTGTGCCCGGGATAAGACTCCTCGCCAGAAGCCCGCTGGTTTTCTTCATCCTCTGCCTGTCCCCGAACAGCCTTGGTCTCTGATTGGTATGGATTTTATTACTGATTTACCCCCTTCCCGTGGCAACACCGTTATTTGGGTGGTCGTTGATCGATTCTCCAAAATGGCACATTTCATTCCTCTTCCTGGTCTTCCTTCTGCGCCTCAGTTGGCTAAACAATTTTTTGTACACATTTTTCGTCTTCACGGGTTGCCTACGCAGATTGTCTCGGATAGAGGGGTCCAATTCGTGTCTAAATTCTGGAGAGCTCTCTGTAAACAACTCAAGATTAAATTAAATTTTTCCTCTGCATATCATCCCCAGTCCAATGGACAAGTAGAAAGAATTAACCAGATCCTGGGTGATTATTTGCGACATTTTGTTTCCTCCCGCCAGGATGACTGGGCAGATCTCCTTCCATGGGCCGAATTCTCGTATAACTTCAGGGTCTCTGAATCTTCCTCCAAATCCCCATTTTTCGTGGTGTACGGCCGTCACCCTCTTCCCCCCCTCCCTACCCCCTTGCCCTCTGGTCTGCCCGCTGTGGATGAAATTTCTCGTGACCTTTCCATTATATGGAGAGAGACCCAAAATTCTCTCTTACAGGCTTCTTCACGCATGAAGAGGTTCGCGGATAAGAAAAGAAGAGCTCCCCCCGTTTTTTCCCCTGGAGACAAGGTATGGCTCTCCGCTAAATATGTCCGCTTCCGTGTCCCTAGCTACAAGTTGGGACCACGCTATCTTGGTCCTTTCAAAATTCTGTGTCAAATTAATCCTGTCTCTTATAAACTTCTTCTTCCTCCTTCTCTTCGTATCCCTAATGCCTTTCACGTCTCTCTTCTCAAACCACTCATCCTCAACCGTTTTTCTCCCAAATCTGTTCCTCCCACTCCTGTTTCCGGCTCCTCGGACGTCTTCTCGGTCAAGGAGATTTTGGCTGCCAAAAAGGTCAGAGGAAAAAATTTTTTTTTAGTAGACTGGGAGGGTTGTGGTCCTGAAGAGAGATCCTGGGAACCTGAGGACAACATCCTTGACAAAAGTCTGCTCCTCAGGTTCTCAGGCTCCAAGAAGAGGGGGAGACCCAAGGGGGGGGGTACTGTTACGCCGAGCGCTCCGGGTTCCCGCTCCTCCCCGGAGCGCTCGCTTCACCTCCTCCGCTGCAGCGCCCCGGTCACGTCCTCTGACCCGGGGCGCTGCGATCCTGCTGCTAGCCGGGATGCGATTCGCGATGCGGGTAGCGCCCGCTCGCGATGCGCACCCCGGCTCTCCTACCTGACTCGCTCCCCGTCTGTTCTGTCCCGGCGCGCGCGGCCCCGCTCCCTAGGGCGCGCGCGCGCCGGGTCTCTGCGATTTAAAGGGCCACTGCGCCGCTGATTGGCGCAGTGGTTCCAATTAGAGTTATCACCTGTGCACTCCCTATATTACCTCACTTCCCTTGCACTCCCTTGCCGGATCTTGTTGCCTTAGTGCCAGTGAAAGCGTTCCTTGTGTGTCCCTTGCCAGTGTTTCCAGACCTTCTGCCGTTGCCCCTGACTACGATCCTTGCTGCCTGCCCCGACCTTCTGCTACGTCCGACCTTGCTTCTGCCTACTCCCTTGTACCGCGCCTATCTTCAGCAGCCAGAGAGGTGAGCCGTTGCTAGTGGATACGACCTGGTCACTACCGCCGCAGCAAGACCATCCCGCTTTGCGGCGGGCTCTGGTGAAAACCAGTAGTGGCTTAGAACCGGTCCACTAGCACGGTCCACGCCAATCCCTCTCTGGCACAGAGGGTCCACTACCTGCCAGCCGGCATCGTGACAATAGCCGATAAACACTGATCAGTGCTAAGCTCTATGCATAGCACTGAACATTATTAGCAATCAAGTTATTGCTATAGATAGTCCTCTATGGGGACTATTAAAGTGTAGAAAAAATAAAAAATAAAACAAATTAGAAAATTCCCCTCCCTCAATGAAAATGTAAATCAGAACTTTTTCCCATTTTACCCCCGGAAAGTGTAAAACAAGAAATGAAAAAATATATTTGTTATCGTCGCATGCGTAAATGTCCGAATTATCAAAATATAATGTTAATTATCCCGTACGGTGAACGGCGTAAACGTAAAAAAAAGGCCATAATTGCTGCTTTTCAATCACATAATATTCCAAAGAAAATAAATAATAAAAATGAATTAAAAGTTTCATATCTGCAAATTATTTATCAAAAAAAAGTACAGATCACGGCGCAAAAAATGAGTGCCATACCGCCGCTTATACGGAAAAATTGAAAAGTTATAGGTCGTCAAAATAGTGGGATTTTAAACGCACTTATTTGGTTAAAAGGTTTGAGATTTTTTTAAAGGGGTACTACCGTGCTGACAACTTATCCCCTATCTAAAGGATAGGGGATAAGTTGCCTGATCGCGCAGGGTCCTGCCGCTGGGGACCCTCGCGATCTCGCACACAGCACCCCGCTATCATCAGACCCCAGAGCGAACATCTCTCCGGGTCTGATGACTGCCGCTCACGGGGCTGGAGTTTCGTGACGTCACGGCTCCGCCCCATGTGACATCACGATCCGCCCCCTCAATGTAAGTCTATGGCAGGGGGCGAGACAGCTGTGTTCGCTCCGGGCCTGATTAGAGCGGGGTGCTGCGTGCGAGATCGCGGGGGTCCCCAGCGGCGGGACCTGCGTGATCAGGCAACTTGTCCCCTATCCTTTAGATAGGGGATAAGTTGTCAGCACGGTAGTACCCCTTTAAAGCAGTACAATAATAGAAGAGTATGCAATCATGGGTATTTTTTTAATTGTATTGTCCCACAGAATAAAGAAAACATGTCATTTTTACTGTAAATTGTACATGGTGAAAATGAAACCTTCCAAAATTTGCTAAATTGCGGTTTTCTTTTCAATTTCCCCACACAAATAGTATTTTTTTTATTTGCCATACATTTTTATGGTGAAGTGAGTGATGTCATTACAAAGGACAACTGGTTGCCCAAAAATCAAGCCCTCATACCAGTCTGTGGATGAAAATATAAAAGAGTGATGATTTTTAGAAGGCGAGGAGGAAAAAACAAAAATGCAAAAATAAAATTGGCTGCATCCTTAAAGAGTAGCTCCCACCATCCTTTTTTTTCCTGTCCCTGCCTATTGCCCATCTATCCCTAACCCCCTCCCTGCCATTAAATTTGTTTTACTATATTAAAAAGGCCTTTTTGTCTGCCTGGTAGTGTGCTCACTACCAGGCAGACTTCCCCAGCAGGCGCAACGTCACTGATGCCTGCTGGGGCCGACTTCCGCCCTTAGTTCATCTACACGGGGTGCCTCCAACTGTTTCACCACTACAACTCCCAGCTTGCCCTGACATCTATTGGCTGTCAGGGTATGCTGAGTGTTGTAGTGGTTAAACAACTGGAGGCACCCAGTGTTGAAAGCAATAACTTTGCTAGGGCCGCGGTGCTACCCCGAACCCTGCTCTCCCCCCCTGTTGAAAACAATAGTTGTAGGGCCGCAGCGCTACCCCGAACCCCCGCACCCCCCCCCCCAAGAGACATACCGCAGCACTACCCCGAACCCCCCCCCTAAGAGACATACCGCAGCACTACCCCGAACCCCCCCAAGAGACATAACCGAGTGTGCAGAGCAGCAGCAGCGGTGTGTAGATGCTGGGAGGCGGGGCCGGCGTGTGAGGCCAGGGAGCCAATGAGCTCTAAGCGCTCGCTCCCGCCTGTCTGATTGACAGGCAGGGAGCGAGCGCAGGCTGAATGAATTAGGACTGATGCCGGCCGGCATTGGTCCGAATTCAGGCGTGACGTCATGCCAGCCTGCAGCCGGCCACAATGAGGGAGACCCCTAGTGGCTGTTTTTTAAACGTTAAATACAACATAATAATAAAAAAAATTAAAAAAAATAATGAAACTATATTAGAGATATGCTGTAGTACATTTGTACTACACCATATCAAAAAAAAAGTTGATGACAGTGCCCATTTAAGGGGGTTAGCGTAAGTAGTTGTCAATCCCATTGAAAACCTTTGCCTTTTTTTTATTTTTTTACTCACAGATTCAATGTTTCTAGTGAAGATTGTACAGTAAATCACACAGCAGATTCACATGCAAAAAATGTAAACATCTCTATTGCAGCTAAGGGCTCGTTCACACAGCCGCCTGCTCCTGTCAAAAAATGCCCGTTATGCAACCCGTTTGCTAATTTTGCAAACGGGTTGTAAAGGGCTGTAATCGGATCCCATTGATCTCAATGGGATTTTTTTACAGTCCTTTATCACCCGTTTGCACCCGTTATGTTTCTAACCCATTATTTTTGACGGCCAAAAGACGTTCCATGCACAATTTTTTTGCCCATCAAAAATAACGGGTGAAAAACGAGTCTTTTAAATTTAACATTGACGTTTATGGGAAATGGGTTACAAATGGGTTACCCTTTAATGTACCCGTTTGTCCCCGTTAATTTCAATCCATTTTTTTCACCTCTATTTTCTTCTGAGCATGCTCAGAAGAGGTGGCATGAACCAGGAATCAACCAATTAAAGGATTAACGGATTAATACGGGTTTAAAACGGGTGCAATTGGATATAATATAGGAGTTTTCAACCATTAAAAAAAGGGTTACTAGACCCGTTTGCAATCCGTTTGCACCAGTTGGTAACCCGTTTTTTTCATGTTCCGTTATTTTACTTGAACGGGTGAATATTGGGACAGGAACCAACGGATGTGTGAACCTAGCCTAAACCTTTACAAATCACAGTCAAGAGCCCCTTCCATTTGCTGACATAAGGTTTACACCATTGTTTTCCAAACAATGGCCCATATTTATTAAGAGAGTTGAGTGTAGGTTTCTTTGTGGGTTTTAACTCCCTAAAATTTATTTTCCACCGTATTTACTAAGATTTCCCTACATTTTCCACTATCCTTACCCTTTGCTTTTTTTACACATGCTCTGATCTGTGGAAACCTTAGTAAATATATTGGGTTTTTTTTGTGTTTTTTTTAAATGTCGGTAACACGCCCCTTTTCAGAGACCACGCCCCCTTTCCCCAGCGGCCATGCCCCTTTTAGGGTTTTCTTAGCTAAATGGAGAGTTAGTCGGGGTTTCTTCAATTCTGGCACAAATTCTGGCGCAGACAGAATTTCTGGCGCAATGCGACAGAATCTGGCACACAACCCGACAAAACATGTCGGGTTTTCAATAGTAAATGAGGGCCAATATATTTAAAGTTTAGTTTGGTGACGGGTACTCTTTAACTTATCCCCCTCCACGGGACTGGACCCCGGCTCTCTAAGTGAGGAGAGCATGTCGTCTACAGGTAGACGACATGCGCTCCATTCATTTCTATGGGAGTGTCCATGATGCCTGAGTGCTGTATTCAGGTCTTTTCAGCACTCACATAGAAATGAATGGAGTGCATACTGTCTGCAGCACGCGCTCCTTACTGAGTGCCAGGTCCTGTCTTGGTGATCTCGGGGAAGTTTCAGCGGTGGTTTGAGTGATGACAAACATTGTAGAAAAAATATTGGATTTGCCAGTTTGAAATGTATTTTTTTCAGTAAAAATTACAACAGCTTTACACTGTAAAATGTACCATTTAAACTGTAGACTTATTTTACAACTTTATTACGGTATATTTTTTACAGAATTATTCTGGTAACCATAGCTGCCAGATTTCTTCTGTAAAAACAACAGGATTTTTTTACAGTGTAATGTGAGCACATAATTATGGCATGAGACTGCATGGATTGATGTGACAATGACAACCTCTATCCTCATGCTCTTAAAGGGGTATTCCAGGTAAAAACTTTTTTTTATATATCAACTGGCTCTGGAAAGTTAAACAGATTTGTAAATTACTTCTATTAAAAAATCTTAATCCTTCCAATAGTTATTAGCTTCTGAAGTTTTCTGTCTAACTGCTCAATGATGATGTCACGTCCCGGGAGCTGTGCATGATGGGAGAATATCCCTTGCATGATGGGAGAATATCCCCATAGGAGCTGGACAGCTCCCGGGACGTGAGTCATCAGAAAGCAGTTAGACAGAAAACAGCAACTCAACTTCAGAAGCTAATAACTATTGGAAGGATTAAGATTTTTTAATAGAAGTAATTTACAAATCTGTTTAACTTTCCGGAGCCAGTTGATATGTGAAAAAAAGTTTTTGCCTGGAATACCCCTTTAACATGCAGTGTTGTTTTAGCTTTTTTTTGTTTGTTTGTGTTGTGATATTTTTGTGTTTACATTGTATGGATTATTATTATTATCTATATTATTGTTATGATTATTATGAATATCATTATGTATTTTTTTATTATGTATATTTACATATTTAATTTATTATTATATATTAATTATTATTGTTAGTATTAATATTACTACCGGATTATTTCTGCGCTAAAAAATATTGCTCAGTCACTCAACCTATCATTTATTTTTAAATAAATAGTACCAATACCATGCAATTTTTATTAGCATTGCACTATTGTGGTAGTATATGGGTGCTTGAAAATTTTTGTGGCTTGTTATGAGATTTTCTGACATGCTTTTTGCATTAATATTGCAGTTGTGTATATTGCACATTCTGAATTTGGGATTATGTACAATATGAATCTTTATTGTATATTTTATTATATGTTCAATGTTGTGCTTTAATTGCAGATATTGTTATTCATTATATACATCCATGGTATACGTGTAAGGGGGATGTGTTTGTAACATGTGCTGTGTAATTCATTCTAGTGTAAAAGGTGGGATTTGACTCTAGGGGTAGGACTACATTGCAATTTTTTTTCAGATATACTTATTCATATAGTCATACCTTGATAGGAGCTGTAGTTTACCCAGACTTTTTTTTTTTATCTTTTTCTTCAATAAAGTTAGAACTTTTTAATAGTGAACCTCTTGGCATGTTGGGCATTTCTCCCTAAAGATCCATTTAGTTGGTCTTACTATTCCATACGGCAAATGAACCATGACATGAACACAAGAGGGAGGAGAGGGGGAAACAGGTGTGAGAACAGCTCATACAGTCTTTATATGAGAGGAAAGCGCACATAAGGCAAACAATTGGGTAAAGGTCTATTAACACGGCCAAATTTTGGCTTGCGGAATTCCACCTAAAGTTAAAGCCTATAGACTTCTATGGGATTCAACACTCCCATTTACACTTCTGAATTTAAGCTTGCGGAATTCCGCAAGCGGAAATTCAGAAGTGTGAATGGGAGTGCGGAGTCCAATAACAGTCTATGGGCTTTATTTGAGGCGGAATTCTGCAAACGGAAATTCAGCAGTGTTGTTACGCCGAGCGCTCCGGGTCCCCGCTCCTCCCCGGAGCGCTCGCAACATCCTCGCTACGGCAGCGCCCCGGTCAGATCCACTAACCAGGTGCGCTGCGATACCGCCTCCAGCCGGGATGCGATTCGCGATGCAGGTGGCGCCCGCTCGCGATGCGCACCCCGGCTCCCGTACCTGACTCGCTCTCCGTCGGTCCTGTCCCGGCGCGCGCGGCCCCGCTCCCTAGGGCGCGCGCGCGCCGGGTCTCTGCGATTTAAAGGGCCACTGCGCCACTGATTGGCGCAGTGGTTCTAATTAGTGTGTCCACCTGTGCACTCCCTATGTATACCTCACTTCCCCTGCACTCCCTCGCCGGATCTTGTTGCCATCGTGCCAGTGAAAGCGTTTCCTTGTGTGTTCCTAGCCTGTGTTCCAGACCTCCTGCCGTTGCCCCTGACTACGATCCTTGCTGCCTGCCCCGACCTTCTGCTACGTCCGACCCTGCTCTTGTCTACTCCCTTGTACCGCGCCTATCTTCAGCAGTCAGAGAGGTTGAGCCGTTGCTAGTGGATACGACCTGGTTACTACCGCCGCTGCAAGACCATCCCGCTTTGCGGCGGGCTCTGGTGAATACCAGTAGTAACTTAGAACCGGTCCACTAGCACGGTCCACGCCAATCCCTCTCTGGCACAGAGGATCCACCTCCTGCCAGCCGAATCGTGACAGTAGATCCGGCCATGGATCCCGCTGAAGTTCCTTTGCCAGTTGTCGCCGACCTCACCACGGTGGTCGCCCAGCAGTCACAACAGATAGCGCAACAAGGCCATCAGCTGTCTCAACTGACCGTGATGCTACAGCAGCTACTACCACAGCTTCAGCAATCATCTCCTCCGCCAGCTCCTGCACCTCCTCCGCAGCGAGTGGCCGCTTCCGGCCTACGACTATCCCTGCCAGATAAATTTGATGGGGACTCTAAGTTTTGCCGTGGCTTTCTTTCACAATGTTCCCTGCACTTGGAGATGATGTCGGACCAGTTTCCTACTGAAAGGTCTAAGGTGGCTTTCGTAGTCAGCCTTCTGTCTGGGAAAGCTCTGTCATGGGCCACACCGCTTTGGGACCGCAATGACCCCGTCACTGCCTCTGTACACTCCTTCTTCTCGGAAATTCGAAGTGTCTTTGAGGAACCTGCCCGAGCCTCTTCTGCTGAGACTGCCCTACTGAACCTGGTCCAGGGTAATTCTTCCGTTGGCGAGTACGCCATACAATTCCGTACTCTTGCTTCCGAACTATCCTGGAATAATGAGGCCCTCTGCGCGACCTTTAAAAAAGGCCTATCCAGCAACATTAAAGATGTTCTGGCCGCACGAGAAATTCCTGCTAACCTACATGAACTCATTCATCTAGCCACTCGCATTGACATGCGTTTTTCCGAAAGGCGTCAGGAGCTCCGCCAGGATATGGACTTTGTTCGCACGAGGCGTTTTTTCTCCCCGGCTCCTCTCTCCTCTGGTCCTCTGCAATCCGTTCCTGTGCCTCCCGCCGTGGAGGCTATGCAAGTTGACCGGTCTCGCCTGACACCTCAAGAGAGGACACGACGCCGCATGGAGAATCTCTGCCTGTACTGTGCCGGTACCGAACACTTCCTGAAGGATTGTCCTATCCGTCCTCCCCGCCTGGAAAGACGTACGCTGACTCCGCACAAAGGTGAGACAGTCCTTGATGTCAACTCTGCTTCTCCACGTCTTACTGTGCCTGTGCGGATATCTGCCTCTACCTTCTCCTTCTCTACTATGGCCTTCTTGGATTCCGGATCTGCAGGAAATTTTATTTTGGCCTCTCTCATCAACAGGTTGAACATCCCGGTGATCAGTCTCGCCAGACCCCTCTACATCAATTGTGTTAACAATGAAAGATTGGACTGTACCATACGTTACCGCACGGAGCCCCTCCTAATGTGCATCGGTCCTCATCACGAAAAAATTGAGTTTTTGGTCCTCCCCAATTGCACTTCCGAAATTCTCCTTGGACTACCATGGCTTCAACGCCATTCCCCAACCCTTGATTGGTCCACAGGGGAGATCAAGAGCTGGGGTACCTCTTGTTTCAAGGACTGCCTTAAACCGGTTCTCAGTACTCCCTGCCGTGACCCTGTGGTTCCCCCTGTAACCGGTCTCCCTAAGGCCTATATGGACTATGCTGACGTATTTTGCAAAAAACAAGCCGAGACTTTACCTCCTCACAGGCCTTATGACTGTCCTATTGACCTCCTCCCGGGCACTACTCCACCCCGGGGCAGAATTTATCCTCTGTCCGCCCCAGAGACTCTTGCTATGTCTGAATACATCCAGGAAAATTTAAAAAAGGGGTTTATCCGCAAATCCTCCTCTCCTGCCGGAGCTGGATTTTTCTTTGTGTCCAAAAAAGATGGCTCCCTACGTCCTTGCATTGACTACCGCGGACTTAATAAAATCACGGTAAAGAACCGCTACCCCCTTCCTCTTATCTCTGAACTCTTTGATCGCCTTCAAGGTGCCCACATCTTTACCAAACTGGACTTAAGAGGTGCTTATAATCTCATCCGCATCAGGGAGGGGGACGAATGGAAAACTGCATTTAACACTAGAGATGGACACTTTGAGTATCTGGTCATGCCCTTTGGCCTGTGCAACGCCCCTGCCGTCTTCCAAGACTTTGTTAATGAAATTTTTCGTGATCTCTTATATTCCTGTGTTGTTGTGTATCTGGACGATATTCTGATTTTTTCTGCCAACTTAGAAGAACACCGCCAGCATGTCCGCATGGTTCTTCAGAGACTTCGAGACAATCAACTTTATGCCAAAATGGAGAAATGTCTATTTGAATGTCAATCTCTTCCTTTCCTAGGATACTTGGTCTCTGGCCAGGGACTACAAATGGACCCAGATAAACTCTCTGCCGTCTTAGATTGGCCACGCCCCTCCGGACTCCGTGCTATCCAACGTTTTTTGGGGTTCGCCAATTATTACAGACAATTTATTCCACATTTTTCCACCATTGTGGCTCCTATCGTGGCTTTAACCAAGAAGAATGCCAATCCTAAGTCATGGCCTCCTCAAGCGGAAGACGCTTTTAAACGGCTCAAGTCTGCCTTTTCTTCTGCCCCCGTGCTCTCCAGACCTGACCCATCTAAACCCTTCCTATTGGAGGTTGATGCCTCCTCAGTGGGAGCTGGAGCGGTGCTTCTACAAAAAAATTCTTCCGGGCATGCTGTTACTTGTGGGTTTTTTTCTAGGACCTTCTCGAGGAACTACTCCATCGGGGATCGAGAGTTACTGGCCATTAAATTAGCACTTGAGGAATGGAGGCATCTGCTGGAGGGATCAAAATTTCCAGTAATTTTTTACACCGATCACAAGAATCTCTCCTATCTCCAGTCTGCCCAACGGCTGAATCCTCGCCAGGCCAGGTGGTCTCTGTTCTTTGCCCGGTTTAATTTTGAAATTCATTTTCGGCCTGCCGACAAGAACATTAGGGCCGATGCTCTCTCTCGTTCCTCGGATGCCTCGGAAGTAGAGCTCTCTCCGCAACACATCATTCCTCCTGACTGCCTGATCTCCACTTCTCCAGCCTCCATCAGGCAAACTCCTCCAGGGAAGACCTTCGTCTCTCCACGCCAACGCCTCGGAATCCTCAAATGGGGTCACTCCTCCCACCTCGCAGGCCATGCGGGCATCAAAAAATCCTTGCAACTCATCTCTCGTTTCTATTGGTGGCCGACTCTGGAGACGGATGTTGTTGATTTTGTGTGGGCCTGCACTGTCTGTGCCCGAGATAAGACTCCTCGCCAGAAGCCCGCTGGTCTCCTTCATCCTCTGCCTGTCCCCGAACAGCCTTGGTCTCTGATTGGTATGGACTTTATTACAGACTTACCCCCATCTCGTGGCAACACTGTTGTTTGGGTGGTCGTTGATCGATTTTCCAAGATGGCACATTTTATTCCTCTTCCTGGTCTTCCTTCAGCACCTCAGTTGGCAAAACAATTTTTTGTACACATTTTTCGTCTTCACGGTTTACCTACGCAGATCGTCTCGGATAGAGGCGTCCAATTCGTGTCAAAATTCTGGAGGGCTCTCTGTAAACAACTCAAGATTAAATTAAACTTTTCTTCTGCTTATCATCCTCAATCCAATGGGCAAGTAGAAAGAATTAACCAAGTCCTGGGTGACTATTTACGGCATTTTGTTTCCTCCCGCCAGGATGACTGGGCAGATCTTCTACCATGGGCCGAATTCTCGTACAACTTCAGAGTCTCTGAATCTTCTTCCAAATCCCCATTTTTCGTGGTGTACGGCCGTCACCCTCTTCCCCCCCTCCCTACTCCCTTGCCCTCTGGCTTGCCCGCTGTGGATGAAATAACTCGTGATCTTTCCACCATATGGAAAGAGACCCAAAATTCTCTCTTACAGGCTTCATCGCGCATGAAAAAGTTTGCCGATAAGAAAAGAAGAGCTCCCCCCATCTTTTCTCCCGGAGACAAGGTATGGCTCTCCGCTAAATATGTCCGCTTCAGTGTCCCCAGCTACAAATTGGGACCACGCTATCTTGGTCCTTTCAAAATCTTGTGCCAAATTAATCCTGTCTCTTACAAACTTCTTCTTCCTCCTTCTCTTCGTATTCCTAATGCCTTTCATGTCTCTCTTCTTAAACCACTCATCATCAACCGTTTCTCTCCCAAACTCGTTTCTCCCACTCCTGTTTCCGGTTCTTCTGACATCTTTTCCGTAAAGGAGATACTGGCCTCCAAAAAGGTCAGAGGAAAAACTTTTTTTTTGGTTGACTGGGAGGGCTGTGGTCCTGAAGAGAGATCCTGGGAACCTGAGGACAATATCCTAGATAAAAGTCTGGTCCTCAGGTTCTCAGGCTCCAAGAAGAGGGGGAGACCCAAGGGGGGGGGTACTGTTACGCCGAGCGCTCCGGGTCCCCGCTCCTCCCCGGAGCGCTCGCAACATCCTCGCTACGGCAGCGCCCCGGTCAGATCCACTGACCGGGTGCGCTGCGATACCGCCTCCAGCCGGGATGCGATTCGCGATGCGGGTGGCGCCCGCTCGCGATGCGCACCCCGGCTCCCGTACCTGACTCGCTCTCCGTCGGTCCTGTCCCGGCGCGCGCGGCCCCGCTCCCTAGGGCGCGCGCGCGCCGGGTCTCTGCGATTTAAAGGGCCACTGCGCCACTGATTGGCGCAGTGGTTCTAATTAGTGTGTCCACCTGTGCACTCCCTATGTATACCTCACTTCCCCTGCACTCCCTCGCCGGATCTTGTTGCCATCGTGCCAGTGAAAGCGTTTCCTTGTGTGTTCCTAGCCTGTGTTCCAGACCTCCTGCCGTTGCCCCTGACTACGATCCTTGCTGCCTGCCCCGACCTTCTGCTACGTCCGACCCTGCTCTTGTCTACTCCCTTGTACCGCGCCTATCTTCAGCAGTCAGAGAGGTTGAGCCGTTGCTAGTGGATACGACCTGGTTACTACCGCCGCTGCAAGACCATCCCGCTTTGCGGCGGGCTCTGGTGAATACCAGTAGTAACTTAGAACCGGTCCACTAGCACGGTCCACGCCAATCCCTCTCTGGCACAGAGGATCCACCTCCTGCCAGCCGAATCGTGACAAGTGTGACTAGACCCAAGCAGTGTGACTAGACATAAGCTGTGTACAAGAGTACAAAGAAAGCAGAGCACCCACAGCAAACTCTATACTCCTGAGCACACAGGCACAAAGATTTCACATCCAGCTTGTATTACTGGGAGAAAAAAATTAGAAGAATCTGATCCTAGGAACCGGCTGCAAACTGCATTTGAATATAAAAGAAGGAATGAATATTGCAGACTGAAACTTAGTGTAACACATTTTTCTTTTTTTAAAGCGACCACCAATATATGTCAAAATTATTTCAAAGATGTACATAGCCTTTAAGATGACCTTTTCTTTTTACTTTTTTGCTAGTTATATTCCTCACTAATTATAGGCCAGCAGCACAGGCATCTCCCTGATATGTTCGTCATACCTTTTATCCCTATTATGATGTTGATGTTGCTATGTGTAATGTAGAATAGAAGCTATCCTTTGGTTAGATGACCTGATTTCGGTAACATAAGCCTTTGGCATTATATTATTCCCTTATGATGGAGAATACCTGATTATCTCTCCTCACCTATGTTCTTTCTGTATGACCTGCTTATTGTTCTGCTTATGTAATGCTTTCAACAACTGCATCCTTTTTTCTTTGCATTATTCCAGTTTTATCGGCTTCTGTCTTTATAAGTGAATGGAGGTGTGTATGGGTTTCTGTAGACCAAGCTTTATTGATATGAGGGCTATATGTTGTGCTACTTTATGTAGCTGTAACAAATAACTGTTTTGCACTGATTGGAAAAAGAGGCACTTTTTCTTCCCCAAAACTGGGGGGGGGGAGTTGTTGCGTCTTATATTGCAAATACACATTAAAACCCTGTCCTATCGCGGCGGTCACTGCAGCCATCAACGGCCGGGACCCGCGGCTAATACAGGACATCACCGATCGCAGTGATGCCCTGTATTAACCCTTCAGACGCGGCGATCAAAGCTGACCGCCGCGTCTGTTCGGGACCGCCGCAGTGAAATCGCGGCGTCCCAAACAGCTTACAGGACACCGAGAGGGACCTTACCTGGCTCCTCAGTGTCTGCTCCGTGCTGTGATCCCCTGCATGGCCGGCGCTCTCGTTCGTCGTCATCACGTTGTTGCACACGCCGTTCTGTCATCCAATAGGAGCGGCATGTGTAGCGGCGTGATGGCGGCGACGGAGAGCGAGGATATAGGGCAGCAGAGACGTTCCGGAGCCACAGGGATACCCCGGGAACGCAGCGACAGCGATGGAGGGTGACATCCAGGGCAGCGGTGACGAGCGGTGACGGGTCCGGAGCGGCGGGGACACGTGAGTATTACCTCCTATACCAGTGGTCTTCAACCTGCAGACCTCCAGATGTTGCAAAACTACAACTCCCAGCATGCCCGGACAGCCAACGGCTGTCCGGGCATGCTGGGAGTTGTAGTTTTGCAACATCTGAAGGTCCGCAGGTTGAAGATCACTGTCCTATACTTTACATTGTACTTGGTTCAGAATATTTATTTTCTGGATTTTTATCCTTTAAAATTGGGTGCGTCTTACATGCCGGAGCGTCTTATATGACAAAAAATACCGGTATTAATATACAAACCTTTTATTCTTTATGGAGGCTAAACAAGACAAAAAAAAAACCCTATGTGTACACATAGCCTTATGAACCAACCATGGGTCCTCCAAGAAAAGCTGAGTGGAGCTGCCAGAATAAAGTGGTGCTCTTTTGTAGTGATCAGCCATGAATACTGATATCATATCTCCTCTGAACAGACATTGATGGCATATCCTAACAATTACATTATCAATGCCTATTCTGATACAACCCCTTTAGGATGATACCACTTACACTGTGATATTTTTCAGAGAGTTTTTTTTTAGGTCAAAAGTCCAGTGACCAGATGTTACTTTAACCCCTTCCTGAACCATGACATACTGCTATATCATGGGTTGGGCATGCATGCATGACACAGGCTCAGGAGTCAAGCCAGCTCCATATCGATGGATGCTGGCTGCTATGTGCAGCTGATACCTGCTATTAATGACCGGGATCAGGCAGACCACCAATGCCTATCTATACTGTAATAAATTTGCATTATTGGCAGGTGTGATCAACCTTCCATGCCTGCCTTGACAAATTAGTTAATACAGCCTGCAATAGGCTACTACCAAAGCTCCAATTTGACAAATGAATGTAATACAATGACTGCAAGGCCCTGTGTACTGAGGCTCCTTGACATGCCCCAGGCTCACACAGCAGGCTGACTGACAAGCCAGGAGCCTGCACAGAGCCCTGCTTGTCCTGCCACCACACTTCCTGCATTTTGTCCCAGCCAAGATACACAGGCAATAGCTGCAGGGACAAGACAGCATTTTTTAACCCAAAAATGACCAAGTTTTTTTTAACCAATATATATTACAAATACATATATATATATATATATATATATATATATATATATATATATATACAATGTTATCCGCTACATTATTAAAACTTTTCCAAATGACGGGTATGCTTACATTTAACAATGGTAATGGGCAGGATTGTACAGTCAGGGGGTATGTGTTAAGCGCACACGCTCCTCAAAGTAATATATCCCCCCCCCACTGTATAAGGCAGCCCATCAGCTGAGGTCACTCCCATTATTAAAATTATGTTTACGCTCATATGACTGATTTCCTGAATTTTCAGACAAAATATAAACCCTCAAATTTCAGGAATGGAAGGGCAAATGAAGAAACTGTAAAAAGTTATGTGATCAGGGCACTCTAAGCCACGTAAATGTTTTATGTTGGCCCCAGGTCCTCTTTAACACATGTTTAAAAAACCTGAAGAGCAATACAGGAATTGCTGATCTTTGGTCACCTTGCTTTTAAAAAATGGGATAAAATGTAAACGCTGGGCACTGCAATAGACTGATGAGAACCTGTGTGGTGGCTGGGGTGTTGCAATGGTGAATGAAGGGTCTGGTGGTATTAGCCCTTAGTTGTCGTGACGCCAGGGTGCGATTTTATGAAGTAACCGGAAAACTTTACTTTAACTTGGATGCAACAGTATGTACAATTATGCAGTCTTTGCAGACGTAATCGGGATGAGGGTTCCTCACAGGCTTTGCTGGGACTTGAAATAATGAGCTTTAAGCAGGCCACTGTGCTACTAATTATAAGATTTTAGCTGGTAGTAGTCACACAGGATTTGTAGGGTTGAGTTTTATAACTCACGGTTTAGTGGCTGCTGGTTCTTTCAGGCTTTAGCCTAGATGAATTGAATGAAGTTATGCTGATTGTGCTTGCTTGACAGTTCAGCAGGAAGAGAGGGAATTTACAGACTACAGCCCATATAATAGGGGGCTGGACTAAGCTCATTGATCAGCAAACCTGTCAGTCCTGAACCCAGTGAACTCTGGGAACATCCCATGACCCAGTAAGGTCCTTAAATAATTGTACATCACAACTGTACATCACATGACCCGGGAAAGGTCCTATACATTTTTATTTCCTATACATTAAACAATATATCCACACAATCTATATGTGGCGACTAGGGGTAAGCCCTGCAGGAGAGTCCTATGGAAATGGAGGGACTCTGGCTGAGGGGACTTTAAACAGGGACAGGACCAGGTCCTGTACCGGGACACCACACCTGAATCTAGTGCTCCCCCATGTTTCCTCCAGTCCTCCTGCACTAATGGGTGTTTCCCTTCCCACTCATTGAATGACCAGCATGTCCATCAGTCTTGGGTGGATGCCAATCGGTAGGCATCATAAGAAAGAATTTTTCATTTTTAATAAAGTGCTCCCCGCCTCCTGCTGCAAGTTCACAACCTAGGTTTGTGTTTCCCAACCAGAGTGCCTCCAGCTGTTGCAAAACTACAACTCCCATCAAGTTGTAGTTTTGCAACGGCTGGAGGCACATTGGTTGGGAAACAGTGACCTAGGTGGTGTCCTACCTCACATTCTTGTTGTCTTGGGAATGTGTATGTACTGTATTATATCCATCACCGCTCACTTAGGGTACAGCCGATTATAACCAAAAATTATTATAGTGCAGGTATGTGTATTATAGTCATTTTGCTAAATTACTTTCACTTTAGATAATTGCTGCTCCGATTTGTTGTGGTTCATACAGCCGGCTGCTTCTTGCTATGCACCAGGAGACAGAGCGTCAGCTCTTAGCCTCCATCTCCATCATCGGATCCAGCGTAGTCTCCTAATGAATAGTAAACAGCAGCCTGGACTATCACCGCTGTGCGCAGCAATTATCTTCAGTGAAAGTAATCTAGCAAAATGATTATTGTTCATATTTCTGCACATACCCGCATCATCATTCTGTATGATAGGAGGTACCTTACATGAGCGGTGATGCATACAGTAATACATACAGTAATGCATACAGATTTTGACTGAAGTGAAGTCAATGGGGAAGATCAGCAATAAACTTGCAGCAATTCTGACACTGCACTGCAGGTCAATTCTTGTTTTGGATTTTTTTTCTCCTCAATGAATTCCATTTACTTTGTAATGTAACACAAAAGGAGTCAAGTTTTGCATCCCTTTAAGGTGCTGCAGAATATGCTGCTACAGATATAGGACCTGGGATCTTGAAGGTTCCGTTAATTCTTGCATTGCTGTTGCTCAGTCTGTGGCTATATATTGCTGAAATGTATTTGAGATGCAAATACATCTCTCACATGTCAATTTTGTTTTTCAGATAGGCACACTTTAACACCAGAAACACCATTTAAAATTTTTGGGCACATTTAAAGCGGTACTCCGCCCCTAGACATCTTATCCCCTATCCAAAGGATAGAGGAAAGATGTCTGATTGCGAGGGTCCCTCCTCTATCTATGCTGCTACACCCCAGACATCCGGTGCACGGAGCAAACTTCGCTCCATGCCGGTTGGCTGATGATGCGGGGCGGAGGCTCATGACATCACGGTCATGCCCCACTCGTGACGTCATGGCAGCACCCCCTCAATGCAAGTCCTTGGGAGGGAGCGTGACGGCCGACACCCCCCTCCCATAGACTTGCATTGAGGGGACGTGGCCATGACGTCACGAGCGGGTACGGCCGTGAAGTCCCGAGGGGCGGGACCCCCGCGATCAGACATTTTATGCCCTATGCTTTGGATAGGGGATAAGATGTCTAGGGGCGGAGTACCCCTTTAAGCCTCTCCCTTTTCACCGAAACCACCGAAAAAAAAAGGCTAAGACTAGGTTCACTCTCCGTTAGTTATTCTGCCAGATGTATCTGTGGTGGCCCGGTACAGGAGTTGTACCCTTGTACCCTAGCTGCCCTGTCAGGCAGCTTCCCTGCAGTGTCCCCTGGGCCCCCTGCACCTGTTCCCCTTTTATAGTTATCTTTATGCTGTGTATTGTATATAAAAGTGTTATGTCTTTAAGAACCGTTGACATGTGATTAACCAGTGTCATGTGATTGTAACCGAGTGAGGTATCAGTGACCATGTGACCTTAGGGTGACCTATGGGACTCCTCCTAGTTTCCCCGATATATGCTCTGGGAGGAGCTAGCTCGCTCTCTTGATTTCCAGTTAAGTCTTTGCTGAGGTCCAGTGCAGTCAAGTCCTAAGAATGTGTCTGGAGTCCAGAGGAGGCCTCAAGTCAACCACACAGCCACAAGTCTACAAGTCCATAACACCCAGGTCCCAGTCAGAGCCTGGTAAGCAACAAACGGTGTAGTCAGTCTCAGTCAAGTCAGTCAAAGTCAACCTGTCTTCAGTCAGCATGGCCTGCATCAAAGTTGTCCCAGTCCACTGCAAGTTCCAGCAAGCCCTAAGGTCTCTGAAGTCACTGGACACCTCCGTGGGCCTGGCTAAGCTGTATAGACTATTCCACCTGTCTAACTCAGTAAAGATACCTTGTTCCGTAACTTGGAGTCATTATTGCTCCCTGTGCCTAGCCCAGGATCCAGCGGTATACCTTTGGGGGGTATTGAGGATAAACCACGCCCTGCGTCACTAACACAAGGGGTTAATGTCATCTTCTCCTAGGGCCATTCCATCTCCTCTCATCACACCCTCTACCACATATCTGTCCACATCCCACCAAAAACAAGATGCCGACATTTACTGAAACGGAGAGCAGTGGTTTTCATTCATTTCAATGGCATTTCAATGAGTCATCGTTCGGGCTGTATGTAGTATTTTTAATGGACTGTATAGCACAGTAACCCAGTCCATTTGAGCTTTTAAAATGAATGGCACTCGCTAATATCCTTTCTGGTTTTCGGTGGTATGCAGATGCATTTGTCTGACGGAATCACTAAAGCAGTATAAATGCAAGTTATCCATGATATCTTTTGGCACAAATTGAATCAGATTTTTGGTTTAAGGCGCTGACAGTTTCATTTATCTCGCCCACTAGGTGAACATAGCCCAAAACAGGTGGGTCAGTGACTGCAGCTTGAGCTGTTATGTAGCGAATACTCTTAGAATCTCCTGTAAGGGGTGTAAATTGCCAGGCAGTAAAGGGGGAAATTTATCAAAACCTGCCCAGAGAAAAAGTTGCCCAGTTGCCCATAGCAACCAATCAGCTCGCTTCTTTCATTTTTAACAAGGCCTCTGCAAAATGAAAGAAGCTACTTGATTGGTTGCTATGAGCAACTAGGCAACTTTTCCTCTGTACAGGTTTTGATAAATCTCCCCCTAAAAACCTGGGTTTACACAACAATTTTAGTCAGTATTTGTAGACAAAACAAGAAGTGGGTCTAATCACAGAAACAAATTGCAAACCTTGAAGGGGTATTCCGGCTATAGACATCTTATCCCCTATCCAAGATGTCTGATTGTGGGGGCCCACTGCTGGGACCCTCACCTTCTCTGTGCGTCACCCAACATTCTGAGCTGGGCTGCTGCTTCAATCTCGGAAACCTCTGAGTTTCCGGGATTGGAGACATGATGTCACGCCATGCCCCCTCGTGACATCATGCCACGCCTCCTCAATTCATGTCTATGGGAGGGGGCGTGATGGCGTTCATCACAAGTATCCATCAGCATCCTGCTGAGAATAGAATGCTGACGCATACAGTAGCAGAGAGCAGAGGATGTTATTTATTTCAATGGCTTGAATTTACTTTATTAAGGTTGTATACGCCATTTTCAATGGACTCAAAAGTGCGGTCTTCTGTGTTGTCCAGTCTGCTTAAAGGGATACTCCCTTGCTAGACAATAATGACTCAGATGCCAAGTTACGGACAACGAGCTAAAAAGGAATGAGAGAGCGCTCCAATGGTAAAGTATATAAAAGTACTTGGTGAGGATGATCTGATAGAAAACTACTCATGAAGTACTGTTGTGCAAGCAAGGGGGCACAACACTCGATGGGCTTAATACATGCAGATCCTGGCTGGATGGGCAAAGAGTGGTGGTTCCTTCACGGACTGCTGCTGGCTCCCTCTATTCACACAATTGAGCACAAATTGAAAAAAGAAAATGCCCTGGATGAGTGCGGTGGGTGAGGATGAAATGAAGCGCTGTCCTGGATCAAGGGTGAGGTAAGAGAATTTTATTCTTGTTCTTAAGAGTTAACATGTAACGCGTTTCAAGGGCGAGCCGTCCTCTTCATCAGACATGTATAAGCAGTAGGAATAAGCTAGTTTAAATACTTGGATACATCACAGGAAGTGACATCACTAACAGAGTCAACTGGAGAATTACCTGATTCATAAAAGATACACATAGTATTGCTGAAAATAAAAAAATATACAAAATAGATACAAAAACATAACAAATAAACAATATTTATATAAAAATATGAATATATATAAAAAAAAACAATCATGCAGACCATGGGGGAGATTTATCAAAACCTGTCCAGAGGAAAAGTTGCTGAGTTGCCAATAGCAACCAATCAGATCGCTTCTTTCATTTTTAAAGAGGCCTGTGAAAAATGAAAGAAGTGATCTGATTTGTTGCTATGGGCAACTCAGCAACTTTTCCTCTAGGTAGAATTTTTGCTGGAGTACACTCATTTGTAATGTAAGCGATACTTTTCATGCGACTCGGTGCTAAAGCATTGCGGAGAGCCCTCGCTCTTCTGAATGTAAGTCCCATTTTTGGGGGGAGTATTTTCTGTAGGATCGGATCTGTATATACTACTGGCCAATGTCTATATAATTTGTGGTCGTGGCCCATGTATAGAAAATGTACGTACTTACCAACCCTCCGTCCCGATCTGCTATTCAGCTTGTCCACCTGAAAAACACATCCTACCAATAAATGCAAAGGTCATAACCTAGGTTGGTTCTAACTGACCCTATCACTGCTTCTAACAGCGGTTGAATTGTGCCAAAACCGTGAACGAGGGCACGCCTATAGAGGGCATACCCTATAATAAAGAATAGAGAAGAAGGGTTTTGGGAGGGTGGGCAACGCTGTACAACGAACGCCCCGGCTGCAGAGAGGCCGGGCGTTAAATACCCCTGGCCCCTCCCACAAATTCAGCCGATAGGCTTCCCACTTGTGGTCGTGGCCCATGTATAGAAAATGTACGTACTTACCAACCCTCCGTCCCGATCTGCTATTCAGCTTGTCCACCTGAAAAACACATCCTACCACTAAATGCAAAGGTCATAACCTAGGTTGGTTCTAACTGACCCTATCACTGCTTCTAACAGCGGTTGAATTGTGCCAAAACCGCGAACGAGGGCACGCCTATAGAGGGCAAAAATGACACAGATAGGTTTAATGATGCAAGCAATTAATTTTATCCCTTATAAAACTAACACTCTGAATACATCCGCCATTTCCAGCTGGGGGTTCGGAATGTATGTAGTGAAGGCATTAGAGTTCCATTTACCTAACTTTTTTAGCACGTGTACTGGTACTCCGTGCCTGGAGGCTGCTGAGGCTGCCCCTATACGGAATGAATGTCCCGAGTAGCAGCGTGGGTCAAGACCCAACAGCCTAACCAATGTGCGCACGTGACTGACAAATTGCGAAGTAGTGAGTGGTGCAGAATCAAACGGCAGCAACGGCCTTACCTCTGATCGATTGTTCATGATGCTTGCCCACTCGGAAAGTACCACTAGCGGACACCAGGGATTGCCGGAGGGATAGTACCGTATCGCAGTAGCCTTCTTGCAAGTTTTGGTACCCCGTAATGTCAGCTCTGCATAATCTTGTCTGATGCTAAGTTGCGTTTTCTCTACAAACGGTGCTGCTCGTGACGCACAAGTGAACTCCCCAGGCCTCAGAAACCCATAGAGAGCTAAGTATATGCTGACCTTGATGACCTTGCTGTGAAACCATCCGAATGGAGCGGAGTCAAGTAGAGCCGACATGTCCCTAAACATTTGCCCTGTGATAGGCTGCCTTGGACTCACACGCGGGATGCTGCTGGAATTGATCCCCTTCAAAGCGGCCTTGATAACATGTGTGGAGCATATGGAAGGCTCGCCGGGAAACTGTAACGCGTGGTAGTGTTGAATCCCGGATAAATGTAATTTAATGGTGTTGTATGACAAGCCTAAATCAGAGTGGCAAAAGGCCAAGAACTGCAGTATGGTGGGAATGTTGAAGCCCCATGGTAGAGCGTGTCTGTCCAGGAATGAGCTGTACAGCCTGATAGCCGCTGCATAAGCCTTTCTTGTCCTCGGGGCTAGGGAACTTCTCACTAAGGTTTCTGCTAACAAGGAGTAACGCCTTAATCCAGCGTCAGCACCTGATGTGGAGGCACTGGGGTTGCTACTCGGTCTGCACCTGGTGTGACCTGAAAAAAGAGATCATAGTTACCCCTGGATAAGGCGTCAGCCGCTGTGTTGCAAGTGCCCGCTATGTGACACGCTGTTAAATTTAAATTATGCTGTAGTGCTACCCATACCAGTCTGCGCAAGTAGCTCATGACCTGTAATGACTTGGATCTGCTCTTATTGACTGCCTGTACTGTGGCCAAATTATCACAAAAAAAGGTGACCGTGGAGTTCGACCATAAGGGCCCCCAAACCACTGCCGCAGCCACGATGGGATAAACTTCAAACAACGCGGAGGTGCGACCAAACCCCGGGACCCCCAGAACCTCTGGTGGCCACGGGCCGGCCATCCACCGACCGCCGTGTATTGCTGCAAAACCCAACGTACCCGTAGCATCCGTGTGTACCTTAGGAGAATCGTCCGTGACTGCTGGCAAAAACATGGACACCCCATTCCACTGGCTGATGTGGTTGTGCCACATGTGTAAATCAGCCAGTGCCTCGGGACCCAACCTAACCTGACTACTTGGCTTGGTTGCTGAAGACAGTAGTGCTAACAACCTAGAAACAAAGGATCTACCTTGTGGAATTATCCGCATAGCGAAGGCCAACATACCTAACAAACTCTGGAGTTCCACCCTTGATGTCACCCTGGTTCTCACAAATTTCTGGATGGTCTCCTTGATCCTGCTTAACTTGTCTGCTGGCAGGCTAGCCTGCATTTTCTCCGTGTCTAATATCACGCCAAGGAACGTGATAGTGACCGCTGGACCTTCTGTTTTTTTGGGAGACACAGGTACACCAAGGGTGTGGAACAATGACCTCAATGTGGACAGGCTGTCGGGAACACACCCTGGGGAATCTAACAAGAGGAAATCATCCAGATAATGTATCACGTATCTGCAATCTGTTGCATTGACCAACGCCCAGTGTAACGCTCGTGCCAGCTGTTCGAACAACCAAGGGCTGCTTTTTGAGCCGAACGTTAATTTTGACGCGAAATAGTACATGCCCTGCCATTTTATGCCATACCACTTCCACAACTCTTCGGCCACTGGTAGCAGCTTGAAAGCATCGGTAATGTCCGCCTTCGCCAACCATGTGCCTGGCCCCAACTGGAGAATAACCTGTATGGCCTGGTCTATGGAAGCGTATTTCATAGAAAATTCCTCAGATGGGATCAGAGCGTTTAAACTGGGTACCACAGAGGAATACGGGGCAGATAAATCGTAAATTAGACGTTTTTTATTAGAGAATTTACCCGTCACCACCCCCACCGGGCTGACCCTCCAAACTTCAAATGGTGAGGACTGAAAAGGCCCTATTATATAGCCCTTTGCTAACTCCTGTTGTATCAATTCCGTAACCACCTGGGGCTGTTTCGTGGCTGACGCTAGATTCTCACACTCAAAAGTGGATTGAGGTAACGCCACTAACCCTGTGTGAAAACCCGTCCTGAAACCTGCGAGTAACCATTGTACCCAGTCTTGTTCCGGGTGACTAGCCAACACCCAAGCCAACGCACCGACCTGAACCCCGTCTAGTCAAGACTGCTGAGACCTCTGGGAGCACAACGAGCTGGGATGGGCCCGGAAGCAAAGTAAGCAGACGTGCAACAACCTACAGTTACTGAAATTACAACTCGACAAATTGTAGTTGTTGCACACCTGGCTCCTGCCCAGGAATCTCACAGGGCGCCCCAGTTTGTCTACTGCAGACGAGAACTTATGACCGGGAGCAGGTGACGCCATGATACTCCTGCTGGTGCTTGGCTCTGGTTCTTGGCCAATGCTGGAACACCACGGGGCAGTGTGGGAGATGGATTGGCAGATCGTGCAGGTGGGTGCCTTCAACCCAGCGAAGTGCTTACAATACAGTTCGGTGTCCACGACACTCCAGTCAGTCTCGTAAGCAAACTGGCTGACCCCTGCCGCTGCCTTTGCCGCAAAGGACTTGTGGTACTCGTAAAAATAGGACCCACCATACTTGTATGCGAACTCAGACAACTTGTATAAGTACAGATCCAGCTCCTCCCTTCTTTCTGGTTTTGCTGTGCAAACCACATCTCTGTATAAGCTGAAAGCAATGACAAATTCAACTATTGTAAGCTTACGATTTAACCTGGCATCCTTACTCTTGAAGACAACTGAGACCTCTCCACACGCCACTGTCTTGGTCTCAGTGACGTCCTGGGTACTGATAAGCAAGGATGCCAGGTTAACGTCCTTGCCATCGAGAATATCTCTGCGAATGGCAGCAGGAATGAAGTGGGATGGTGTGATCTTTGGAGGCATAGTTCCCCTACCTAAAGGCACTGCCACCGCAGAAGTAGCTGGCGCTGCCGCTGCAACTACCGTAGGAGGGACTGATGCTTGGGATGCACCACCCTTCTCCATTGTGTCCATTCTGGATTGCAGGCTGGACAAGGAAGACATCACGCTGTTCATCATATTGTGTAGTTGTGCCAAAGACGTGGCCACAGTCTGCCCTGACATGTCCTGTTGACTTCCGCTAGCTTCCTCTCCTGACATCAGAAGCTTGTACAATTCCGCTTTCCTGGCTGAAGCCGGAAATGGAATTCCCTTCTTGCGGAGTTCCTCCATCAATCTGGGAATTGTCCATGACCTATAAGCAGTACCCACTCCCTGCTCGGAGCTCCTGGCAGGGGTCTCTGGGACGGACAAGGTCTCTTCAATGTCTGATGCGTTTGACATGATGCTACCACCTGTCCGGGCCGTAACGGGTGCCGGGGAAAGATTAACGAGACATGAAAACCACATACGACTATCAACTCCACCTAAATACACCCCCTAACTACTGACCTGCAAACAACCAGCGCCAATCGTCTGGCCAGGACCTAAAACAACGTTATATATTATTATACTACCATGTAACAGCTTTTGACTCAAGTGCCTATCACCTCATTGTGTACCCAGCGGTTGTCCTGGTCGATGAACCGAGCAAAATTGTGAACCGTCCCAACTGCAGTGGTACCCTTGTTTATGCAACCATCACCCTCATCCTATCATAACACCGTGCGCAAGTGAGGATCCGAGCGCTTGACGTTGGCGCCGGCCCGTATAGAATGTGGTAATGGATGTGTTACACCGTGCCTAAGAATCATGCCATTGCTCTGACAACCGCGTCGATCGCCACCTTGTGACCCCCTCCTTACGGATGTGTCAGGAGATAGTCGCGTATATCAATACAGTCGAGTGTTGCTCTGAAGACGTGTCAGCAGCAACCTGATCGTTGTTACCCGCCCCTTGAGTGTGTCAGGACAATGGTAGAACATGTACTTATCCTTAACGTATGGTATACTCTGAAGACGTGTCAGCAGTAACCAATCGTAGGTTGCCCCCCTGAAAACGTGTCAGGAACACGGGCGATCGCCTACTACAAGTGTGCCGTAAAGTAAGCTCTGAAGACGTGTCAGCAGCAAACCAGCCGAAGCTACCCCCTGAAAACGTGTCAGGGTAATGGGTAAATATCTACCTGCATGTGATACGTGTGGTATACTCTGAAGACGTGTCAGCAGCAACCAATCGTAGGTTGCCCCCCTGAAAGCGTGTCAGGAACACGGGCGATCGCCTACTACAAGTATGCCGTAAAGTAAGCTCTGAAGACGTGTCAGCAGCAAACCAGCCGAAGCTACCCCCTGAAAACGTGTCAGGGTAATGGGTTAATATCTACCTGCATGTGTTACGTGCGGTGTGCTCTGAATGACGTGTCAGTAGCAACCAAGTGTCCTAAAATGTACGTTGTGAGACCAGTCGTGGTAAGTGAACAAAATATTTTTTTTTTTTTTTACTATATTTTTTTTTTTTTTTTTACATCGGTCTCCAACCCAACAATTTGCCTCGGAGTCTGATCCATACACTGTTTGAGACAACACTAACGTATGCCCGAAGAAAACACGGCTGACGGCCGCCCCGGAAACACGACCATGGCCTGCTCAGCGGTCCTGCCATAGCCACGTCCCCAGAGCAACCGCAGCACGCGCACCGCCCGACCCATCCGTGTGCGTCAGAATGGACAACAACCTAGCATCATTATAACCACCTGTACCCCAAATGCTGTTAAACACTCTTAAAACATACCTACCAGTCTAGAATGACGACAGGACTTGTAGCAAGTACTCTTGCACCTGTGAAGTACAAATGACATGACAACCCCTTGCCAATAGATATTACCCCTATAACATTGTGACAACTGCGGCTCAATGATTAAACAGCATCTTGGTGCAAATGCTGCGCTTGTTTCCGAAATCCCCGTCGTAACGTCTGTGGTGTGAAAACCCCCGCGGCACTGCCTAGCCCACCGCCCCCCCTCCCCCTGTATCGTGATCACTATTCAATACCCCACTCTAGTAAACATGGATCCCACTAATCCACCGCATATGTGGATTGACTCTCGGTCGGCGGAAGCCCTTGCAACGGACTATGTGCTTTGACAGGTGCCGGGACCCGGCACTTACCCGATCTTCTCGTTAGAGTCTGGAGACGTACACCGCCCGCTCGCTGTGCGCCGCTGTCAGAACCGGAAGTCCCTGATTGGTGACGTCACCTTCCTCCGACGTCCACCAACGCTGTACAACGAACGCCCCGGCTGCAGAGAGGCCGGGCGTTAAATACCCCTGGCCCCTCCCACAAATTCAGCCGATAGGCTTCCCACATGTCTCGTATTTCTTGTGTGGCACAGTTGTAAGTAGTTTTAAAATTACATTTAAAATCATTGCTTTTAAGGTTTCTTTTTTATCTTTATTGTTGTTATATTTTATTAGATCAGTTTGCTGCGAGGAACCTGCTTTTAAAAATGCTTTTTTTTATATTTTTTTTTTTTTGGATATATTTTCTCCCGAAAATGTTTAGAAAACTAACTGTATGAAAAGTCTAAATAATACTTGTTACCTCTCGGCAATTAATACGGAAAATAATAAGTTGTCCGTACCAAGGACTGAGGTGCCTTATAAAATATAACTTTTAATTATGTCAGTTAAAATATTGGTCCAACAATTATCAATAATAGAGAAAAAAGAAAAATTGTTAAAAAACTTGTTTTTTAACAATTTTTCTTTTTTCTCTATTATTGATAATTGTTGGACCAATATTTTAAGTGACATAATTAAAAGTTATATTTTATAAGGCACCTCAGTCCTTGATAGGGACAACTTATTATTTTCCCGAAAATGTTTAAAAAGAACTTTAGATTGGTCCCGGTAGTCTTGTGTAGAGCTGCAATTTTTTCTTATTCTGCGACAAGGAATATTTTGGAGCCACTTAGGATAATGGCAACTATCAAAGCCTAAAAAACTATTCACATCCACACTTTTAAAATGTGTCCGTGTACCGATAGTGTGGTTGTGATAGTGGGGTAAAAATTTCCAGATCTAAAAACACAATTTTTTCTCCAGAGAAATTCATAGTAAAATTCCAACCCCAATCATTATTATTCAATTATTTTGGCAAAATGTAGTCTTGCTTTTTTATGTCTCTGTGTCAGCAGTGGGGTCCTCCTGGGTCTCCTGCCATAGTGTTTAATTTCATTTAAATGTCGGCAGATAGTTCGCGCTGACACTGATGCTCCCTGAGCCTGCAGGACATCTTGAATATCTTTGGAACTTGTCTGGGGCTGCTTATCCACCACCCAGACTATCCTTCGTTGACACCTTTCATCAATTTTTCTCTTCCATCCATGCCCAGGGAGATTAGCTACAGTGCCATATGTTGCAAACTTCTCGATAATGTTGCACACTGTGGACAAAGGCAAATCTAAATCTCTGGAGATGGACTTGTAACCTTGAGATTGTTGATATTTTGGTTCTCAAGTCCTCAGACAGTTCTCTTCTCCTCTTTCTGTTGTTCATGCTTAGTGTGGCACACACAAAGCAAACACTAAGTGAACTTCTCTCCTTTTTATCTGCTTTCAGGTGTTATTTTCATATTACCCACACCTGTTACTTGCCCCAGGTGAGTTTAAAGGAGCATCACATGCTTGAAACAATCTTATTTTTCCACAATTTTGAAAGGGTGGCAATAATTTTGTCCAGCCTATTTTTAGAGTTTGGTAGGACATTATGTCCAATTTGCTTTTTTTCCTCTCTATTTGGTTTAGTTCCAATACACACAAAGGGAATAAACATTTGTATAGCAAAACATGTGTTACTGCAATCCTTTTCTGTGAGAAATACTTCATTTTCTAGAAAAATTTCAGTGGTGCAAACATTTACGGCCATGACTGTATTACATAGGCATTATATACAATTACAATAAACAGATGCAGGGGGGGGGGCAGGGTACACTGCAGGAGGCTGCCTGAAAGAAGGGGGAAAGTGGGTAGGCAGCAAGGCTATGTGGTAAAACCTCCTTACTGGGCCACCACGAACTCCTCCCCTTAAACACAGCTGTCCTCGGCGCCCAGTCCTGGAGGGCCGACGACTAACAGTTGCCACCAGGGCCTAGTGAGAACGGTTCCTGGGGCATATTGGTGTAATGTCTTTCACAGGTCTAATTGTGGGAAACAAAACAAAAACGAGCCCATGTCGCACTTGACGAAAAGTGTCCATACATGCTCTTTGTGGTAAACATGTGGGATTCATTTCCCTTGTAACTGCAACTTCAATGCAATTATGACACTTGAACACATTTGTGCGGATTGGGCTGCCTGAGGCTCTCTACCCAATGCCTTAGCAGCTGGGGCCCCTCGGCACTAGCCACTTCTCCCCAGAACTTGATAGGTAATTTTATACTATACAATGAAGTTTCCTTTCCATACTGTACTCTGTTACTATTCGCGTCTGACTTATACCTCAGGGGAACCCTCTGGCCAGTAGAGTACCCTGTACACATAGACAGGAAGAAATGGTAGACATATATACATTTGACGATGGTAGACTGGGAGTATACATTTTGCTACAGTCCTTATCTAGACATTACCTATGGCTAGACTAAATTAGTTATACTTAGACTATGTGGTACAACTTTATACAATATACTGTGACTTACTCTTTGTACCATGCTGGTATTTGTCCTTGTATCGAACTTGGGGACCCGCGCAACACCACCTCTGAAGAGTCTGGAACTCTTGCATCTTCTGGAGCTCTTTGAACTTCTGGAGCTGCGGCTGGCTCTTCCTCAGCAAACTCAGGAGCTGGTATGAGTTCAGGACTAACTGGAACCAGAGTCACTGGCAGCTGTGCTGTAGAGGCTGGTGACAGAGTTGGTACACAGGAGACTGGGCTGGAGCCAACAGTGACAAGACTGGGACTGGTGTGGAGACTAGTGTGGGTTGAACCAGCCCTGGGGTTAGTGAGACACAGAAGATCGCAGGATGACTTGGAGAGAACATGGGGAAATCCATAGAGGGGTGGATTCCCTTGCCTGGAACGTACTCCCTCGCCAGTCTAACAGCTGGAGGAGGTGGTGCTGGGACCACTGGTAGATCTTCTTGCGGGACAACTTGCGGCTCATGCCCATGCTTTTGTACCTCGTATACATCAGATTCCAGATAAGATGCGGCCGTTACAGTGTACGGTTCTGTTTCCCAAATAGTCTTACTTGTGGGTCCTTGGAAACTTCCCCAGCCAAACATTATTGGCCAACTGAAGTGGTTTGGCAGAGGCATGACGCTTATAGTCCTCCTGTTGTCTCTGTTGAGCCTCGCCCATCTTCTTGCTGACAATTTCCTTGGCCTCTAGGATTCTTCTCTGGTGGTCAGAGACCCACTCCAGGGAGGCTTGCGGTGAGTTGTTGAACGGGGATTGGAGCCCAAATGTTCGGTCTTTGGGCAGCTGCTCATGTCACCCCATCATCAGGTATAAAGGGGTGTACCCTGTAGAAAAGTGGACTGTGTTATTATAGATCTCCAATAGTTTGGGCAGCAGTCGGGGCCACTCTTCTTGTTTCAACACAGAGGCTGCTCGCAACATGTGGATAAAGACTTGATTGATGCATTCTCTCTGCAGTCTGTGCTCTTCTGCCAGCAAATATACTCAAAACAACTACAGCACCGACCTAGCATCAAACCTGATAGCTGAAATTACACTTTTTTCTATTTTTTATGTATTATGTACATATTTTGTATGTATGATGTGTGTATGTATGTATGTATGTGTTATGTATGATGTGTGTGTATGTATGATGTGTGTATGTATGCATTATATATGTGTGTGAAAGATGTGTATGTATGTATAGTAAATGTGTGTATGAGTGATTTGTGTGTATGATAGATGAGTGTATGATGTGTGTATATATAATAGATGTGTGTACGTATGTATGATAGATGTGTATACAATAGATGTGTGTACTTGTGTATGATAGATGTTTATATCATACACACATCTATCAAACTTACACACATCTATCATCATTCAAACACCGGTCATATACAAATCTATTATACTCAGGGGTCTGAGGAAAGAGGACAGAGGAGCACGGAGAAGACTTAGTTAGGGTTGGGGTACAGAGAAGTCTGGCAGTCATTAGGGTTGGGGAGTGTAACAGAGGAGCTGGATATGTTCACATGGAGGAATGTCCATGTGGAATTCTGCAGGAGTATTCCACATGGACATTCCGCTGCAGCAGAGTCTCATTGCTCTCAATGGGATTCTGCTGCACTGTGCACACTACTTGGCAGATGTTTCTGCTGCAGAAATTCCATTTCTGGCATCTGCTAAAAGAATAGACATGTCTATTCTTTTGCAGAATTGCTTGGAAATGCATTGCCATCTACGGGTGCATTTCTGAGCAGTCCTAGTGCCTGCCAGATTTTTCAAATGTGCAAAATTTCCACATGTGTTTTCTGTGCGGACTCTCCAAAATTTCACAAATTATACCATGTGAATATGGCCTCAGGAGCCGGGGGGGGGGGGGGGGGGGGGGCACAGAGGGCTCTGGAGTAGGATGAAGGAGCCTGGAGGAGTAGGGAAAAGAGATGTATGGGAGAGGTGGAGAAAGTGGTCTAGAAGTGAGGATCAAGGAGGACAGACAGGTTTTGAGGAGGAGGATGGAAGAAGACAGAGGGGTCTGAAGAAGGAGGATGGAGGGGGACAGAGGAGTCTGTAGGAGGAGGAAGATGGAGGGGACAGAGTGGTCTGGAGGAGGAGGATGGAGGAGGACAGAGGAGTCTGTAGGAGGAGTAAGATGGAGGGGGACAGAGCGGTCTGGAGGAGGATGGATGAGGACAGCGGTCTGGATGAGGAGGATCAAGGAATAAAGGGGTTTTGAAGAGGAGGATGGAGGGGAACAGAGGGGTCTGGAGGAAGAGGAGGATGAAGGAGGACAGAGGAATCTGGAGGAGGAGGAGGATGGAGCTGGACTGAGGGGTCCGGAGTAGGATGGAGGAGGACAGATGGGTCTGGAGGAGGATGGAGGAGAACAGAGGGGTCTGGAGGAGGATGGAGGAGGACAGAGTGGTCTGGAGGAGGATGGAGGAGGACAGAGGGGTCTGGAGGAGGATGGAGGAGGACAGAGGGGTCTGGAGGAGTATGGTGGAGGACAGAGGGGTCTGGAGGCGGATGAAGGAGGACAGAGGGGTCTGTAGGAGGAGGAAGATGGAGGAGGACTGAGGGGTCTGTAGGAGAAGGGGAAAGAGGAGGACAGAGGGGTCTGGAGGAGGAGGATGAACGAGGCAAGAGGGGTCTGGAGGAGGGAGATGAAGGAGGACAGTGCAGGGATAGAATTCAGCCAAACTGAGAAGAAACACTGTGTGTCAGTATTATTATTAGGGGTACAATGTGTGTCAGGACACAGTTTCTGCCAGTGTTATAATGATTTTTTTTTTTTCATACAGAGGATGAGGATCTGCTGACAAAGTGAGGAGCCAATGATGTCCAAGCATCAGACTCTGCAGAGAAGATGTAGCTGGAAGAAGACCTGGTGCCTGGACTAACAGAGAAGACATCACTCAGGTCACTGGTATCATTGTGTATTCTCCTGACTGTCCCATCAGAGCTGTAGTCACTTGTTAGTTCTGCAGTGATGATGGGTGATGCTGTGGCTCTACAGCTGTTGCAAAACTACAACTCCCATAATGCCTGAGGCTCTCCAGGCATGATGGGAATTTTAGCTTTGCAACAGCTGTAGTCACTTGAAATTAGGTGATCGGTGGGGTCCAAGCATTTGGACTCCCACAAAACAATGGGCTGCTTATTCTAAAATGCCCGGGCCTATTTTTGGTCCAGTCTGGCCCTGCCCCTAAGTCACCTGGTCACTGATACCTCCTGGGTAACAATCACATGACAAATCACATGGTAAACAGTGTTAAAGATATAACACTCTTACATATATAACATAGGGATTGTATACAATTACGCTTCTCGGCCTTTTGGCTAAGATCAAGTGTAGTATCTGTTCTTATCAGTTTCATGCCGGTGGACAGGCATGCCGGAGTGGAGCTGGTGGGGAATGGGTGCTGCATGGAGAGGGCAGGTGTACCAAGGCGTTCCGGGGCTGGTGCCACATAACCAGCTCAATGGCTGCCCTGATGTGACCTGCTTCCTCCTGGTCTCACCATGAGGTTGGGGGTATAGAGCCGAGGTACTTTTGTGACTTGGGGAGTGGTGACCCTGAGGTGCCGAAACTCACTGGGTGTTATAGCTCACTGAGTGAACGCACTACACCATATACTCTTCACCTTTGGCACTCACCCTTGGTATCCCGGCATTCTGGCTAGGATCAGGGAAATTTTTATAGATCCGGCCGGATGACCGAGTAGTTTATCTGCACTCATTCACTTAATTTTTAATTTTTGTATGTCACTGTGCCACGTTGCGTGTTTTTGTTTGTACACAGGATGCGGTAGCCCTTCTAGGTGTCCCTCCTGGCGGTCTAGGGGAGGTGTGTGTGGCCATTAGGTTCCTCACCTCTCTGCAACCCCTGGGCATCTTGGGTATACGGCTCCTCGACTGATACCTTGTCTAAAGCCTAGGTTGGAGCCAGGTGCATTTGCGGCCCCTTAGTAGCTTTTTAGTAGGTTTGTTGGGGGGGCCTCTATCCTGTTGGAGAAGGGCTTAGCGATAGACCGCATCCTTTGTGCACTTTTTTTTTAGTGTGACACGTTTCCACTTTTTCTTGCACTTTGGGTGATAGAGAGCAAAAAAATAAATAAATAAATAGGGATTATATACAATTACAATAAACAGGTGCAAGAGGGGGGGGGGAGGCACTGCAGGAGGCTACCTGACAGGGCAGCAAGGGTATGGGGTAACACATCCCGTACTGGGCTACCACAAAAGAACTGCTTGGAGCTGTAAATCACTATGTAGAGGACAGGAGCTTCTTTAGAGTCCTGTACAGTACACGCAATGTCCTAAAAAAGTAAAATGGAGCCGCCCTCACCTGGTGTCCAAAGGAGCAGCTAACCCTGGCACAGGTAAAGTGTACAGAACATGTTGTACCTCCCTGTACTGTAGGGGGCGCTACCAGACAGCCAGTCAGTGCATGCACTTCAGTAATATAGGTGTTTTACCAGTAAAATGCCCATTCTGATTTGTTGGTTCCTTCAGCCATTGACACGTTTCACAGATCTGGACTCTCTGCATCATTGTATGTTGAGTCTGGTTTCAAGTTACAATGGTCCAGAAAAGACCATTGTATGTTGAAAATATTGTATGTTGAGGCCATTGTAAGTTGAGGGATCACTGTATATGTTTTGCTAGTTTACAGTTTTTATGTAGTTTTACATATTAACAAAAACATTTTATACAAACATGTATATATATATATATATATATATATATATATATATAAAAGACCTTGTTCTGTTTCTGCTTTAAGTCCCCTCAGGAAGAGTCCCTACAGTCCATAGGGCTCTCCTGCAGGGCTTCACCCCTTACTCATCAGTCCTTGCCTTATAGAAATTCATTATAAGTGTATTGTACATATTGTCCAGGACCTCCTGGCTTGGCAACCAATGGGATTAGTCCAGCCCCCCTAGTATATAAGGGGCTGTAGTCTCTAAATTCTCTTCTCTCTTGGGACTTGCACATAAAGCAAGCACAATCAGCATATACTAAATTCATCTCAACTAGGCCAAAGCCTAAGGAATCCACTAAATCCACTACAGTTACCAAGCTCTATCTACAATTCTTAGTAACTACTATTCAACTCAAGCATACAATTAGTAGCACAGTGGCCTGCATAAGTCTCAACACTACCAGTCCCAGCAAGCCTGTGAGGTATCCTGCATCCCGGTTGCCTCTTGAGAGACTGCATAACTGTAAAGACTGTTCTATAAGAAGTTTATTTAAAAGTTCCAGTTATTTGCACAATTCCTGCTGTGGACATTTCATTATTTCCTGCCGTTTTGGCCCGGTTGTTGGCAGGGCCTTCTATACAAAACAACCGCATCCTGGCGTCAAGATAAATCAGGGGTTAATACCACCTTACCCCACAGGGTTAATACCACCAGACCCTGCAACACCACTGCAACACCCCAGACACCACAAGTCTTTTTGGCATCCAACAGGATACAGGTGTGTGCCTTTAATAACTCAGCTACCAAGACCACCTGCAACGAAAAACGGGTGTACATCGTTATCACAAGTCCTCCCCCTATTCAGAACTGTGTATTCAAAACTGTGCAGAATTGTCGCATGCTGAGACTGAAATTGCGCCCGAAATTGTACAGGACATTGTTGCTGAAATTGTGCTTTGCTGGGGCGCTAGAAAAAGTAAGGCGGGAGGTGAAGAATTCTGTGTGGTTGCTGCCAAGTTCCCCCCTGTGTTGCCAAGGGGAAGGATTTCTTGCCTGGACCAAACCGGAAGTCCTCCGGGCGCAGCAAAAATCAAAAGCTCCGGCAGCTGCTCCCGCATTACTATAGCGCACCTCCGCTGCATAGACTCTGCAGACATCGGGACAAGGGTCCGGCAGCACAGCAATCAGCAGAAACCTCAGAAGCAAGCCACACAGATTGCCGCAGCATGCCACAACTCATCTTAAACGGCGAGCGTACCTTAATTGCCCAGCAGAGACAGCGCACACTATCAAGTCTACAGGACAGCACACTCAAGCTTCTCTTAAAGGGCCAGCGCACCCAATCAAGACTTCAGGTCAGCGCACCCAAGCTTCTCTTAAAGGGCCAGCGCACCCAATCAAGTCGACAAGATGTCAGCGCCTACTCCACCACCACCACCTGACCCACAGGATGGAGGTGCTCCTGCGACCCCGCCAGAGGGGTCACCACGGTCTGCAAGGAGAATGTTGCCCTCTTTGCCTCCAGTTCAACGTTACAGCCTGGGAGCTCCTGTAGCCGCACCTGTCTTCTTGAGGAATTCCGTGCTCCCTACCTATAATGAGGATCCTTTCACCCTGCGAGACTTCAAGGAGAAGATACAGAGTCTCTTTGTTTTTTATTATTTTCCCCCTAACCAGCAGGTGCAGTTACTTACGGGACAGCTGCAGGGATCAGCATTGGAAGAGGTCCGCACCTGGCCAGCCTCCGACAAGGCCACAGTGGAGCAGATTTTTGAGGGACTATATCAAGTGTTCGAGTCTCACTCCCCATCTGAGGTACGTCTACGCCTGTATGAAAGATGGCAGAAACCAGGTGAGACCCTTCGGGCCTATGCAGTAGTGTTGCAAAATGCATTAGAGACTGTCCAGAGGTTAGATGGCATTACGCCCGAGCAGGGTAACAATGTGCTCATGGACAGATTTATAGAGGGTGGTGTGGTGGGGCCCAGGGTGGGCCGTTTTAAGTGTTTTTAACTTGTGTGTGTCTTTATATTTCCTCAATTGTTTTGTAATTTTTTGTGCTCCAATAAAGATTGTCATTTTCGGAATAATTGATTGTTTCAGGTGTGCTTCCATATGCATTTCTTTTTTCCTTATTTTCCTGTGGTTTGTTCTATGTAGGTTAAGCACCCTCGATTGTCATTATTTTTAGCTGAGCTCCCCCGTTTTTTCTTTTCTCTTTAGATTTATAGAGGGGGCGCAAAATAAATGGGACAAAGCTCAACTTAGAATGCTTGCGGTGCAAAACCCTAATCTGTCTTTCCATGCCTTTAAGAGACTAGCCATACAAGTCATTAATTCAGGGTCTGAGGCATAAGAAGTTAGCGCCTCTTCCTCTGAAACATTAGGAGCATCTGTTAGGCCAGTGCCACCATCACCACCTACTCCTGCACCACTACCACCTTCCCCAACAATCCCTGCGACCTCAGAATTACAAGGTGTGAGGCAGGACATTGACCAGTTAACTAAGGCCATCAAAAAACTTGCTAGCCGGACCAGTCCGCCTAGCCGGGGAGCACCTCCCCCTAGAGAACCTGTTTCTACGTCCCGTCCTGGTAGTTCCCATTCCACGTGTTCCAAGTCAAGACTCTCCACTTTCGTTGCCCAATGTCCCTATGTAAAGGTTGTTGTGGAAGGGTACAGTTAGAGGCCCTCATTGATACTGGTTCCCAGGTGTCTACAATACCTAAGAATGTTTTTTTATAGATACTGGGGCCCTGACGATGTGGACTTTAAAGTGATAGCAGGAAACGGGAAACAAGTACCCAGGCATGGGTACTGGGAGCCCACCATTCAAGTGGGAGAGTATATCCTCCAAGGACAAGGTGTCATTGTAACAAATGTAATTGATGAAGGGGCAGCAGAGTTCATCCTAGGAATGAACATTATGAGGCATTGCTTTGAGGAGATAGTAGGGTCCTTGCATGCATCTCTCCCTCACATGTCACCCTCAGGCCGGCGAGCTGCGCAACACAGATTCTGCAAGCAGAACAGAAATTCGTAAACCACCTAGGGGAGATCTGCCGAGTGAGGATTCAGGATATACGGTCTGTGACCCTTCAGCCACAGACGAAGACAATTATCTGGTGCTGTGCCCGACAAGGGGTGAAGAACCAGGATTATCAGGCCTTGCTGGAGTCGATACAGCTAGATGACTACCCCTTGGTCCGTGCAGCAAGGAGCCTAGTTACAGTGTCCCATTCCGAGTAGTCAACTTGTCGGATGTCGCCACCAGGCTACCAAAGTATACTCCTGTCGCTCAGCTATACCATCTTGGGCCCAAGGACGTACTGACTAAGTCGCAAGTAGCCTGACAGTGGACCGCTCAGACTACCATGGAGCCGACAACAGCTATCCAAAACCATGGTGAACCCAGCTGCAGATGGGGGATGAGAATACCCCCAGAGATCAGGTTGGCAGAGTCATCCAAGTGGCCAAACAATATCAGGAGGCCTTCAGCAAGCACCCCAACCGATTTTGGCCAGACCACAATGATCCAACATTGGATCCTAACAGGTGGTAGTCCTCCAATCAAGGAAAGGCATCACCCAGTGGCCCCTGGTATGTACCAGACAGTAAAAAAAAAATGCTGACCGAGATGAAGGAGGCTGATGTAATCCGGGAAAGCCAAAATCCCTGGGCTGCTCCTTTGGTCCTTGTCAAGAAAAAAGATGGGACCATCCGCTTCTGCGTGGATTACCGGAAGCTGAATAACGTCACTCACAAAGATGCCTACCCTCTACCTCGGATTCAAGAATCCCTGACTGCCCTGGGATCAGCTGCCTACTTCTCTACTCTAGACTTGACCAGTGGATATTGGCAAGTGCCGATGACAGAAGAAGATCGTGAGAAGACAGCGTTTGTGACATCGATGGGGCTTGACTCCCTCAAGCTGGTCCCTCTGGGACTGAAACAACAAGAATTCCAGAAGAAGCAGGCATTCCTGAAACCCAGGAAGTGGTGTTGCGTCGGTCTCAAAGGTCGACACAAGGACAAATACCCATTAGGTATCAAGACTGATTTCACATTCATAAAATCCAGTGTACACATGATTCAGTACATAAACTTCAGTAGTGTACATTTAAAGTCCAGTACACATAACTAATCACATATACTCATCAGAAAAGATAGGTATATGAATATGTCCCACCAACAAATAAGAAAATGAGTCTTAGGGACTGTAACATGTTCTATTATCAGTCCATACCACTGTTATGCACAAAATGTCATGGACTAATATGTTCTTTTGTCTTTACGTGTTCAGGATGCTTTTGTGGCCAGAAGGTATCCTATAGCTAACTAAAAAAAAATACACGTATCCAGTAAGGTAACAGTATTCTTAATTGTTATCTAGATCCAGAGTTCTAGGGGTGAGTGTGTAGTACCAATAGACCCTAGTAGCTAAGGCATTGGGCAGAAATCCTCAGGCAACCTAATCCGCAACCAGTGTATAACTAATGGAAATAATATGTGGTATTGTATCAAATGTATGTCAAAAGAGGAAAAAAGGTAACAGTGAGATTGATTTCAGTATGTAGAAGCATTGCAGCAGTCATTATACATACTTCATGTCGGGTGTCAGTCAAGAATACTCTATATTCATAGAAGGGATCGACCAATTATCGGTTTGGCCGATATTATCGGACAATATTCATGATTTTGGACGTTATCGTCAATTTTGTCAATTACCTTGCCGATAATCCGATAATGCCCCGCCCCCCGCACCGCCCCCACCGCACCGCACCACACCCCCCACCACCGCACCGTAGCGCACCCCCACCGCACCGCCCCTGCCAGAGACCGCCACCGCCGCTGCCCCATTGCCTCCCCCAACCCCGGTTTCATAATTACCTGTTCCCGGGGCCCGCACTACATCTGGCTCCTGCGGCGTCCTGTGTTACCGTCAGTGCGCAGAGTGACAGCTCAGGAGGATGCCGCCGGAGCCAGAAGTAGCGCGGACCCCGGGAACAAGTAATTATAAAACCGGGAATGGGGGAGGCAATGTGGCATTGGCGGCTGCAGTCTCTGTCCGGGGCGTTGCGGTGGGGGGTGCGGTGGTTGTGGTGGGGGGTGCGGTGGCAGTGGTAGGACTCAGGAGGACCCCTAGTAAAGGCAGGGGGAGAGAATCGGGTGGCGGCGGCGGTCTCTGGCACTGCAAAAGCCGCTGCAGTTCATTGACTTAAAGCGCCCACTTTAAATCAATGATCTGCAGCGGTGTCCCGGGGGGGGGGGGGGGGGTTGTTTTGTAGCGGGGATAACTAGCCGATAATTTATACCAGAATATCGGTATAAGTTATCAGCTATGGGCCCTAACCTCCACAGATTATCGGTATCGTCCCTAAAAAAATCGATATCGGTCGATCCCTAATTCAAAGTCAAATATCTATGTGTCAGTCAAACATCAAATGTCATGTGTTGATAAAATTGTCAGCTATAGACGGATGTTATAGCTAGGATATAATCAATAATATTTCATGCATAGTCAGAAAATGCATAATCTCATAGACTAAGGTAAAATACAGATATCAAAGGTATGAAGATATAATATGACACTAGTGTGTTGCTACTAATATGCTTTAAGTCCTAAAAAAAAAAAAAGGAAAAAAAATTACTTATCCAATCCTATTCATCCTGTTTGTGAATCAGCCTGAACTTTGACATTTGGATTAATGCTTCAGGACTGCATCTGGCCCTATGGCCATTCCGTTCCTCTCCCTAAGGGGTCATACGTCGAGGACGACTTTTCTTAAGTAAGGGGGTTTGTGGTGTCCCAGTACAGGACCTTGTCATGTTCCTGCTTTAAGTCCCCTCAGGACGTCCCTACAGTCCATAGGGCTCTCCTGTAGGGCTTCACTCCTTACTCATCAGTCCTTGCCTTATATAAATTAATTATAAGTGTATTGTACATATTGTTCATTACGTATAAAGGTTGTACAAATGTATAACATGTATAGGACCTTCCTGTGTCATGTGATACTGTTATGTGATGTACCCAGAGTTCCCTGGGTACAGGACCTCCTGGCTTGGCAACCAATGGGATTAGTCCAGCCCCCCTAGTATATAAGGGGCTGTAGTCTGTAAATTATCTTCTCTCTTGGGACTTGCACAGAAACCAAGCACAATCAGCATATACTAAATTCCTCTCAACTAGGCCAAAGCCTAAGGAATCCGCAGCCACTAAAAACGTGAGTTACCAAGCTCTATCTACAATTCCTAGTAACTTGCAGTCCCAGCCAGCCTGTGAGGTATCCTGCATCCCGGTTGCCTCTTGAGAGACTGCATAACTGTAAAGACTGTTCTATAAGAAGTTTAAGTAAAAGTTCCAGTTATTTGCACAATTCCTGCTATAGACATACCATTATTTTCTGCCAGTTGTCGACAGGGCCTTCTATACAAAACAACCGCATCCTGGCGTCACAACAAATCAGGGGTTAATATCACCTTACCCTACAGGGTTAATACCACCAGACCCTGCAAACACTGTTGCAACACCCCAGACACCACATCTCTCTCTCTCTCTCTCTCTCTCTCTCTCTCTCTCTCTCTCTCTCTCTCTCTCTCTCTCTCTCTCTCTCTCTCTCTCTCTCTCTCTCTCTCTCTCTCTCTCTCTCTCTCTCTCTCTCTCTCTCTCTCTCTCTCTATCTATATATATATATCTCTCTATATATATCTATATATATATATATCTATCTATATATATATATCTAGATCTATCTATATATATATATCTATATCTATCTATCTATATATATATATATATCTATATATATATATATATATATATATATATATATATATCTATATATATTCTGGTATCATTTACTTTCCCACCAAATAGCGCAGCGCTGCGTCTTTAAGAGATGAGTGGGGGGTGTGTTCTGTTTAGTGACGTCACGGAGCTCCTCCTATACCCCGCCCCCCTCCGCCGCTTGCTCAGTCCCGGCAGCTGAGCTGTAGAGGAGCGGAGCTGAGGGGCAGAAGGAGCCGGAGTCTCCCGCACAGTGCACCCGCCTGTCCCCTCTCATCTTCCCCGGAGACTGAAGAACTTGCTCGGACGGAGAAGCCCTCAGCGGGCGGCGGTAACTTCTCCAGCCGGGCTCGTCATGGCTTCGTCCTTGGTGGGCAGCCGGGCGGTGTAGAGGCGCTGGAGGGGCCGGGGGATGTGCAGGAGCCGTCCCTGAGCGCTGCGGACAGCTCGGCTCTCCCTCCATTCCCGCCTGTGGTTCCCGTTCATGCTCTGCGCTCTGTACGCTGCAACCGGCTGAGCCTGGACACAGTATGGCGGGGAAAGCGGCTGCCCCGGGCACCGGGATCCTGCTGGTCACGGCCAACGTCGGGACTCTGTTCGATGATGTGAGTAGTAGTACCGGGGTGACTGCTGTGTATGTGGGGCTGAGGCATTGGGTGTCATGGGAGACCTAAATATGAGGGGACCAGGGTGACACCTCACCTGTCACCGCGCTGATGGCTGCTGACACTCCGGGGACAATGTTACAAAAAGTATCAGACTGCTCGGAAGTAGATACAGCAGAGGTGATATCCGAACACAGGGGTCTCCTGGGGCTTCCTAACTTTAGCGGAACTACAACTCCCAGTATGCCCTGACAGTGGAAAAATGCTGGGAGTTGTAGTTCTGCAAAAGCTAGAGAGCTGCTTGTTAGGGCAGCAAACATGTTGCTCTTTATATTGCAAAACAATTCCCAGCATGCTGACAGGGAGGATGTGCTGGGAGTTGTAGTTTTGCAACAGCTGGAAGGGTCATAGGATGGAGTTTTCTACCCTGACCTGTGACACTCTGTTTCCCCCCACCAGGGTGTCTCCAGCTGTTTCAAAACTACAACTCCCAGTATACCTTGACAGTGGGAACATGCTGGGAGTTGTAGTTCTGCAAAAGCTAGAGAACTGCGTGTTAGGGCAGCAAACATTTTGCTCTTTATGTTGCAAAACAACTCCCAGCATGCTCTGACAGGTAGGACATGCTGGGAGTTGTAGTTTTGCAACAGCAGGAGACACCCTGGTGGGGAAACACTGCTCTATATATTGCAAAACTAAGACTCCCAGCATGTCCTCGCTGTCGGAACATGTTGTGAGTTGTAGTTCTGCAAAATGTCACACTCTACATATTGCAAAACTACAACTCCCATGATGTCCTGACAGCGAGGACATGCTGGGAGTTGTAGTCTTGCTATGGATGCAGAGCCATAGGTTGACGATCACTGTCCTAAAGGGATGCTTTCCTGCTGTTGCAAAACTTTAACTCCCAGCATGCCTGGACAGTGGGGACATGCTGGGAGTTGTAGTTGTGCAACCGCTGAAGGGTCATAGGTTGGGGATTGGTGCCCTAACGTTGCTCTCTGTTGGAAAACTAAAACTCTCAGCATGCTCTGACAGCAAGGACATGCAGGGGGTTGTAGTCTCATGACAGCTGCAGAGCTACAGGCTGGAGATGGCTGCCCAATGTCATGTTCTCCTGCTGTTGCATAAGTACAACTCCTTGCATGCTGGGAGTTGTAGTCCTCCAACAGCTGCAGAGCCACAGGTTGAAGATCTCTTCCCTAACCTGTGGCTCTTGAGCTGTTGCAAAACTGATGCAGACTTGAAAATTCAAGTTGACTTCAATGGGAGAATCAAGTGAGATGTCTTTTGGGTTGTTGTTGTGTTTATTAGAGATGAGCGAACTTACAGTAAATTCGATTCATCAAGAACTTCTCGGCTCGGCAGTTGATGTCTTATCCAGCATAAATTAGTTCAGCTTTAAGGTGCTCCCGTGGGCTGGAAAAGGTGGATACAGTCCTAGGAGACTCTTTCCTAGGACTGTATCCACCTTTTCCAGCCCACCGGAGCACCGGAAAGCTGAACTAATTTATGCAGGATAAATCATCAACTGCCGAGCCGAGAAGTTCGTGACGAATCGAATTTACTGTAAGTTCGCTCATCTCTATTTTTTATTTATTTTTTATTTTTTCCCCTCTCATTGATGTAAACGGGAGATGGGTTTTAATGCTTTAAAAAAAAAAAAAAAAAAAAAAATCAAGGGTTTTGCATCCACACCTGCACTGAAACGTCTCTGTGAACATGATCTTGGGTTATATTCACACAAGACAGATATGTTGTGTATCTTCCAAATAAATTTAAATAGGGGAGTCAATTGGCAATGTATCTGCTGCTTGTGAACATTAGGATGGCACCTATGGCATGACCCTTGTGCCTGCTTGTTCTGTACACTGTGCGACTACATAACTGTGCGCTGTGTAAATGCAGAATATGCGATCACGGTAAACTTGTGGTTAAAGGACTGTATTGGCATGGTGTTTCCCCAACTAGGGATCCTGTAGTTGTCTACAAAACTACAACTCCCAGCATGCCCGGACAGCCAAAGGGCTGTCCGGGCATACTGGAAGTTGTAGTTTTGCAACAGCTTGAAGCGTCCTGGTTGGGAAAACATTGTTAGGCTGGGTTCACACCACGTTTTGTTAAATACGGCTGGGAGGAGGGGGGGGCGGGGCTTAATTGCGGCGCCCGCACTCTACCGTATTTGGGAACCGTATTTAATGCATGCCTATGAGCCGACCGGAGTGAACCGCAGCCAACCGGAGGCTGCGGTTCACTCCGGTCGGCTCATAGGCATGCATTAAATACAGTTCCCGAATACGGCTGAGTGCGGGCGCCGCAATTAAGCCCCGCCCCCCCCTCCTCCCAGCCCTATACGGGAGCCGTACTTAACAAAACGTGGTGTGAACCCAGCCTTAGGCTGGATTCACATCACGTTTTTGCCATGCTGTTTTCAATCCGTTTTTCTAAAGAAAACCGTATGGCAAAAAAAACGGATGGAACAGTATGGGAAAAAGTAAACTGTATGCGTTTTGAAAAGTGCATACAGTTCCATCCGTTTTTATAGAAAATAAATTAAATAAATGGACGTCAATGGGAAACGTGATGTGAACCCAGCCTTGGTGGTCTACAGGTGTCTATAGGTTTCAGCGTGGCGAGGGGCATTACAAGTGCAGCACTTATAATTCAGGTATCGGCTCTTCAGTCCTTGCAGAACTACAACTCCCAGCATGCACTTGCAGACTTTGGCTCTCCAGGCATGCTGGGAGTTGCAGTTTTGCAGCAACTGGTTTAGGATTTGAATGGGTAACAATTGTTACGTTTTGGGTCTCATTGTGAGACAAAATAACAATTTTGCAGATATGATTCCTTGTTAGATCTGATGATAAAACAAAAGAAATGAAACTAAATATCAATCTTTGGTCTCCCTCAGCATTGAACATAACCTGTATAGATGTTATATTTTACCTGTGGAAGTGATACATTGTTTCTGGCAGTACGGTTCTTGCTTCAGTGTATAGTAAACATCAATGGAGATGCAGTGTTTCCTATTATGTGAATCATTTCCGTGGGAATTGTATTTATGTCTCTTTCCTGGGAAAAAATAAATAGTTATGGTCGTGATATCTTGGCAAAGTCTTATTGATTTGATAGGTCATCAATAAGGCTCAACCTCTGGGAGTGTATGGTGGAATCTCCCAACAGATCCTGGATTTAGGGCAGCTTCCCATACAGTGATTAGGCTAAGTTTTCACTTGTTGCATGTTTATTTATTTTTATTTTTTTATTTTTTATTTATTATTTTTTAACTCCACTAAAAATGCACCAAAATATGCTGCACAACGCTTTTTAGGCCAGATGTTGCCTAAAAGTCAGTAGGGATTTATGATATTCCATAGCCACTTTTTTGGTGTGTTTTTTTTTTTATTTTATTTTTATTTTTTTATTCTGTGACTTTGGGCTCAGTGGCAGTTTTCAAAAATCGCAGCATGTTGGCATTATCTGTCTTCTCCCTCCCCCCCCCCCCCCCCCCAATTTCTTCAATAAATAATGAAGTCACATGACTTGTCATGATAAAAATGCCAAAGGAAGAAAATACCAAGACTATAAAGCCCCAAACTGCATCTTGGGAGTGCAAAGTAACGGCAGTTTTTCTGTTTTTTTTTTTTTTTTTTTTCCAAAACGCCAAGTGGAAACCAAGCCTAAAGGCTGCTGTGCGCATTAATGGAAAGTCTCCTGAACCATGTTCATTGTGGCCAGCTGACTGTCGAATGCAGTGTTTTATTTGTGTGCCTCCGGCTGTTGCAAAACTTAGACTACCAGGATGTCCACAAAATATGCTTGGAGTTGTAGCTTTGCAACCGCTGAAGGCACACCGGCCTTATGTTTGGAGGCCTGCGGAGAGATGATACTGAGGGAGAGAAGGATCTGGCCTGCTGGGTTTTCAGTCTGGCAGTAGCATACCTCCCTCCTATAATACATGAGTGCTTATGAAGTAAATGGTAGAGGCTATTGGAGGTGTACGGGCACCTTAAGCTGTAGTAGTGTGGGGGATACCAGTATTTGGAACTCCATGGGTCAGACCTTATTGGCTTATCTGTTTGACATGTATGGTGTCTGAGTTGTTTTGCTTCTTTCATTTATCCAAAGACCACCTGCTTTAGGTTCCCCCAAAAAAGAACCCTATAGTTCACATGCACTAAAACATCCAATAAGTTGCATTGTATTCTACATAAGTACTGCAGTAGTGGATTATAGCACAATGATTTTAGCAGTGTTACTATAGGTATTTAGTATTCTTTTTGCCCGGTGCTGGTCAGATCACAGTATCATTAGAGCTGTCGGTCATGCGTCTGCGGTCCACGTAGTCATATTAGGGGTTCAGAACACAGTTAACTACCCGGATCCCCTCCAACAGGTTTCACTACATTTTTATAGATTTCGGAAACTGAATGCCCACTGTCTCTTGATAAAACCGCAGTCTCGTAATGAAACCTATCAAACGTTTGCAAGACTAGTATGTTTCGTGTTTCTTATTAGGTCAGCCTATTGGACGCATGCATTGTATGTATTGCCTCAGACAGAAGGCTGCAACATATTCCACCATATAAAGATAAATATTATTGACACCATTTATGTTTCAGTAAACAATTATTGATGCCTCCATGTATATAGCAGAGTAACTTTGCACAGTAACTTTGTATTCTGGAACGGTGTGTTAAAGTATTTTTGTTCGAATTAACTTTGCATTCTATGGGATTTTTTTCTCTCCTCGCCTTTACTTGTGGACTGGTGATGAATATTGTTGCTATTATATTGTTTAGTGAATATCACACTATATAAGCATACAAAGGCATGTGTCACACACTGACTACCATTGTAAAATATACAGTGCTGTAGGCTTAGTAAAACATATTCCATGCAACACTTTAGTACAGATGTTTATCCGGACACTCATTTGGTCTCTGTTTACAGTGTATATATGCACCTCCAGTTATCACTGCAGCAGTGTGTCCCACAAAGATTCACAGTTACCTAGGAAGCCAGACTTTTCGACATTGGAATCCTCTCCGACAATATTCGCCAATTTTACGGAGTAGTGGAAGCATGGAATGGCCTTCCTGCAGAAGCGGTGGCTGAAAATACAGAGGAGGAGTTTAAAGGAGTACTCCGCTGCTCAGCGTTTGGAACGAACTGTTCCGAACACTGGAGTCAGCACCGAGCTCGTGACATCATAGTCCCGCCCACATGTTACACCCCGCCCCCTCAATGCAAGTCTATGGGAGGGGGCATGACAGCTGGTGACATCATGAGGGGCGGGGCTGACGTCACGAGCTCCAGCGTTCGGAACAGTTTGTTCCAAACGCTGAGCAGCTGAGTACCCCTTTTAAGCATGCATGGGATAGGTGTCAGGCTATCCTTTCCTTCATATAAGATAGGGCCAGGGACTGTTCAGGATATTGGGTAGACTAGATGGGCCGAATGGTTCTTATCTATTGACACATCCTATGTTTCTATGTTAAAATAGAAGACTTCTGCATCGGCGAGAACCCTAAAATGCTGCCCACACGTTGTAGTTGTTTCTGAATTGTTTGCTTATAGAACAGAAAGCTACAAGCTACTTTGCTAAAGCTGCAATAAATCTGATGTCTCTTTTCCCTAATCACTCCTGTCATATACCGTATTTTTCGCCATATAAGATGCACTTTTTCTGTGTATTTGGTGCGTCTTAAACGGCAAATACACATTAAAACCTGTCCTATTGCGGCGGTCCATGCAGCAATCAATGGCTGGGACCCACGGCTAATACAGAACATCACCGATCTCGGTGATGCCCTGTATTAACCCTTCAGAAGCGGCGATCAAAGCTGACTGCCGCGTCTGAAGGGAAAGTGACACTAACCCGGCTGCTCAGTCGGGCTGTTCGGGACCGCCGTGGTGAAATCGCGGCGTCCCGAACAGCTTACAGGACAACGGTAGGGACCTTACCTGCCTCCTCGGTGTCTTCTCCAGGCCGGGATTCCCTGCATGGCCGGCACTCTCCTTTATCGTTCCGCACGCCGTCCCATCATCCAATAGGAGCGGCGTGCGTAGCGACGTGATGCCCGCGATAGAGAGCGAGGATACCCGTCAGCAGACACGTTCCGTATCGACTTGGACACCCCGGGGACGCGGTGACAGCGATGGAGGGCGACATCCAGGGCAGCGGTGACGGGTCCGGAGCAGCAGGGACACGTGAGTACTACCTCCTATGGTCTATTGCAGTGGTCTTTAACCTGCGGACCTCCAGATGTTGCAAAACTACAACTCCTGGCATGCCTGGACAGCCAACGGCTGTCCGGGCATGCTGGTAGTTGTAGTTTTGCAACATCTGGAGATCCGCAGGTTGAAGGTTCAGAATCTTTTTTTTTTTTTTTTTTTTTTCTTCTAGATTTTCATTCTTTAAAATTGGGTGCGTCTTTTATGCCGGAGCGTCTTATATGGCGAAAAATACGGTATAATGTAAGAACGAGCCTCTCTACAGGTCCTCAGAAGGTATGAGCAGGTGCAGTTACATCTTAGGCTGGGTTCACACTACAATTTTCAAATAGGGTAACCGTATACGGTTTTCCGCAAAAACTGTATACGACCGTATCCGAAACCGTATGCATAGAGAATGCATTGTAAACTGTATTCCAAATGTTGTGTACTGTTGCATCCATTTTGCCTTGGATACGGTTTTGCCAATTTTTCAACTGTAGGCAAAAACGCTGTCTATCACGTTTTTGCCTCCAGTTGGAAAACCGCATGTGGTTCTTTTAACATTGTTGTCTATGAGAACTGTACACAGAATTTCA